>NW_026044136.1:0-256000 GCF_937001465.1 Orcinus orca | reverse complement strand
AAAGGGTCTTCATTTGCTCACCGAACCTCTCCAATCCTATCACTGCTGCGTTTTTGTCCCCGTACACACGCTTGATTCTCTTTCGGAGACATAGCAATCCATAGGTTTTAAGATACTTACTAGTCAGTACATTCTTAGGCGTTTAATACGGGGTGTTGAGTCCATTTCGTTGAGCAAGGAGTAGCTCTTGTCTATAACATATTTGGCTTAAGGAACTTTATCTGTGCTCATTTCAATCTCTGGTTTTATGCAGCACCCCAATTCACCTTTCCCCTTAAGAAAGCATAAGTTGGTTTTCTAAATTTGAGACACTGTTCTGTTTTGTATTTCAGTTCCTGTGTAGCCAAGTTTACATTCCGTGTATTAGTGATATCTTATGATGTTTCTTTTTCTGTGTGACTTATTTCAGTTAGAAGCATCATACCTGAATCCACTCATTATGCTGCTATGGGCCTGATGACATAGATTTCATTGCTGAGTGATATTGCATTGTACGTAAGTACCACAACTTCTTTATCCATTTTTCACTTTCTGCGATATTGAACTTGTACCGTAAATGAGGTTCTTGTAAACAGAGCCGTCCCAAACTTTGGGGTGGCTGTGTCTTTTAGATTTTAATTTCCCTAAGCTATAGGACCATAAGTGGAAGTGCCCTAGGCTCTGTTGCTTTGTTTTTTAGATGTTTCAGGAAACACCATACACTTCTCCTGAGTGGCTGTTGGCAATTTATATCCCGCCCATCAGCATAACAAGGCTCCCAGTTCTCCATGGCCTGTCCTGCCTTTCTGGATTTTACACTTTTTTCAGATGGCCCTTTTGACCGGGGGGAAGTGAGACTTCACTGTAGTGCAGATTTCCTTTGCAAGCTTGCCTGGTTGTCCAAAAGGGCGTATGCGTTTTTCCTGAATATATTCAGGAAAAAACGCATACGCCCTTTTTGGCGAAGTGCATCATTGTCGACGTTCTGCCTCTTTTCCTATGCTTTAAATGCAATTCCAGTCTACCTCCTGAAATCGGTTTCTTGCAATTCTGTCCTGCATTCAAATCCTCTTGGCAGCCTTACTTCAGTATATTTTTGGATGATAGCTGTCATTTATAACTCTGCAGGTTTGTGAATTACAGTGCCCCTGAGCTCCTTTCTTCAACTTGCTTTCTTGTGAGCTGGCCGCAACACCGCAGGATTGCTTCAGGCCCTAATCTGATTCCGGCACGGCACGCTGAGCCTTTGGTTAATTCCTCTTCCTGGTGGGAAATGAGAGGTAAATTTGCCCGTCCAGACACCTCCAGCTAGTCTCTCATTGGTTCTCCCTATTCCTGTTCATCTTCCGCAGAAATTGCAAACTGGGCCAAACAGGAGGTTAAAGGCACTGACTCTCCAAGTCGGGAGAGCGTTAGTAAAGCATCTGGAATGTTGCACCCGAGTCCCAGGGGACGAAAACTGAGACATATTGGAACACGTCTCCCGATCACATGGTTGATCATACTCTGGGTTCCACATGCATGTTTTAGCTGAAGGAAGAATCCCTTAAACCTGGAGAGTTGAGACCCGTGGAATGGGTACCATGCAATATGACTTCAAGGGGTCTTCATTTGCTCACCGAAGCTCTCCAATCCTATCACTGCTGCGTTTATGCCCCTGTACACACGCTTGATTCTCTTTCAGAGACATAGCAATCCATAGGTTTTAAGATACTTACTATTCAGTACATTCTTAGGCGTTTAATACGGGGTGTTGAGTCCATTTCGTTGAACAAGGAGTAGCTATTGTCTATAACATATTTGGCTTAAGGAACTTTATCTGTGCTCATTTCAATCTCTGGTTTTATGCGGCACCCCAACTCACCTTTCCCCTTAAGAAAGCATAAGTTGGTTTTCTAAATTTGAGACCCTGTTCTGTTTTGTATTTCAGTTCCTGTGTAGCCAAGTTTACATTCCGTGTATTAGTGATATCTTATGATGTTTCTTTTTCTGTGTGACTTATTTCAGTTAGAAGCATCATACCTGAATCCACTCATTATGCTGCTATAGGCCTGATGACATAGATTTCATTGCTGAGTGATATTGCATTGTACGTAAGTACCACAACTTCTTTATCCATTTTTCACTTTCTGCGATATTGAACTTGTACTGTAAAGGAGGTTGTTGTAAACAGAGCCGTCCCAAACTTTGGGGTGGCTGTGTCTTTTTGATTTTAATTTCCCTAAGCTATAGGACCATAAGTGGAAGTGCCCTAGGCTCTGTTGCTTTGTTTTTTAGATGTTTCAGGAAACACCATACACTTCTCCCGAATGGCTGTTGGCAATTTACATCCCGCCCATCAGCATAAAAAGCCTCCCAGTTCTCCATGGCCTGTCCTGCCTTTCTGGATTTTACACTTTTTTCAGATGGCCCTTTTGACCGGGGGGAAGTGAGACTTCATTGTAGTGCAGATTTCCTTTGCAAGCTTGCTTGGTTGGCCAAAAAGGGCGTATGCGTTTTTTCCTGAATATATTCAGGAAAAAACGCATACGCCCTTTTTGGCCAAGTGCATCATTGTGGACGTTCTGCCTCTTTTCCTATGCTTTCAATGCAATTCCAGTCTACCTCCTGAAATCGGTTTCCTGCAATTCTGCCCCGCTTTCAAGTCCTCTTGGCAGCCTTACTTCAGTATATTTTTGGACGATAGCTGTCATTTATAACTCTGCAGGTTTGTGAATTACAGTGCCCCTGAGCTCCTTTCTTCAACTCGCTTTCTTGTGAGCTGGCCGCAACACCGCAGGATTGCTTCAGGCCCTAATCTGGTTCCTGCACGGAACACTGAGCCTTTGGTTAATTCCTCTTCCTGGTGGGAAATGAGAGTTAAATTTGCCCGTCCAGACACCTCCAGCTAGTCTCTCATTGGTTCTCCCTATTCCTGTTCATCTTCCGCAGAAATAGCAAACTGGGCCAAACAGGAGGTTAAAGGCACTGACTCTCCAAGTCGGGAGAGTGTTAGTAAAGCATCTGGAATGTTGCACCCGAGTACCAGGGGATGAAAACTGAGTCATATTTGAACACGTCTCCCGATCACACTGTTGATCATACTCTGGGTTCCACATGCATGTTTTAGCTGAAGGAAGAATCCCTTAAACCTGGAGAGTTGAGACCCGTGGAATGGGTACCATGCAATATGACTTCAAAGGGTCTTCATTTGCTCACCAAACCTCTCCAATCCTATCACTGCTGCGTTTATGCCCCTGTACACACGCTTGATTCTCTTTCAGAGACATAGCAATCCATAGGTTTTAAGATACTTACTAGTCAGGTACATTCTTAGGCGTTTAATATGGGGTGTTGAGTCCATTTTGTTGAGCAAGGAGTAGCTCTTGTCTATTCCATATTTGGCTTAAGGAACTTTATCTGTGCTCATTTCAATGTCTGGTTTTATGCAGCACCCCAACTCACCTTTCACCTTAAGCAAGCATGTTGGTTTTCTACATTTGAGAACCTGTTCTGTTTTGTAATCCAGTTCCTGTGTAGCCAAGTTTGCATTCCGTGTATTAGTGATATCTTATGATGTTTCTTTTTCTGTGTGACTTATTTCAGTTAGAATCATCATACCTGAATCCACTCATTATGCTGCTACGGGCCTGATGACATAGATTTCATTGCTGAGTGATATTGCATTGTACGTAAGTACCACATCTTCCTTATCCATTTTTCACTTTCTGCGATATTGAACTTGTACCGTAAACGAGGTTCTTGTCAACAGAGCCGTCCCAAACTTTGGGGTGGCTGTGTCTTTTTGATTTTAATTTCCCTAAGCTATAGGACCATAAGTGGAAGTGCCCTAGGCTCTGTTGCTTTGTTTTTTAGATGTTTCAGGAAACACCATACACTTCTCCCCAGTGGCTGTTGGCAATTTACATCCCGCCCATCAGCATAACAAGGCTCCCAGTTCTCCATGGCCTGTCCGGCCTTTCTGGATTTTACACTTTTTTCAGATGGCCCTTTTGACCGGGGGGAAGTGAGACTTCATTGTAGTGCAGATATCCTTTGCAAGCTTGATTGGTTGGCAAAAAAGGGCGTATGCGTTTTTTCCTGAATATATTCAGGAAAAAACGCATACGCCCTTTTTGGTCAAGTGCATTATTGTCGACCTTCTGCCTCTTTTCCTATGCTTTAAATGCAATTCCTGTCTACCTCCTGAAATCCGTTTCCTGCAATTCTGCCTTGCTCTCAATGCCTCTTCATAGCCTTACCTGAATATATTTTTTGAAAATAGTTGGCCTTTATAACTCTGAAGGTTTTTGAATTGCAGTGGCCCTTAGCTCCATTTTTCAGCTCTTATTTTTGTGATCTTGCCTCATAACCACAGGATTCCTTCAGGCCCTATTCTTCTTCTGGGGCACCTTGCTGTGCCTTTGGTTTATTCTTCTTACTGATGTGAAATTAGAGTGACATGTGCCCATTGAAACCGCTACAGCTAGTTTCTCACTGGTTCCCCCTATTCCCATTCATCCTCCGCACAAACTGCAGACTGTGCGATACCAGAACTTAAAGGCATTGACTCTCTATGTGGGGTATTGTTAGTAAAGCGGCTGGAATGTCGATCCGGAGCCCCAGGAGAGGAAAAATGAGGTGTGTTTTAGAAACCTTTCCCGATCATATGGTATACCAGTCACTGGGTTTCCCAAGCATGGTTTATCTGCAGGAAGATTCCCTTCAACCTGGAGTGTTGGGACCCTTGGAATGAGTAGCATGAAGTATTGCATTAAACTTTTGGCAGTTGCTCACCAAAGCTCACCAATCCTCTCAGCCCCAAGTGTCCAGCCTTATGTCCTATCCAGCTGTGGTTTTATATGTGGTCAATCCAGGTTGCATCACAGCCCCTGAGCAAATTTTGTAAGAATTTTTCTCTCTTTCATTGTTTCTGCGTTTTGTTTTTAAAATTTATTTCTATAATGGGGTTTAGCTCATTTTCACTGCTGTGTTTGTGCCGCTCTGCACACATTTGATTCCCTTATGGAGATATATCAATACATGGGTTTTAAGATTCTTATTACTCAGATATATTTCTCTGCGGTGTATAGGGTGTGTTGAGGCCAGTTCATTGAGCAAGGTGTAGATCTTGTCTAATATCTATTTGGTTTATTGAACAGTATCTGTGCTAATTTCAAACTCTGGTTTTATGCATCACCCCACCTCTCCTTTCCCCTTAAGCTGACATAAGTGTGTTTTCTAAATGTGAGACACTGTTCTGTTCTGTAATTCATTTCTTGTGCAGCCATATTTACCCTCCCTCTATAAGTGATATCTTATGATATGTTTCTTTTTCTGTTTGACTTATTTCAAGTAGTATTATCGGACCTAAATCCACTCTTTATCCTTCTACTAGCCTTATTACATTGATTTCATGGTGAAGAGATATTCCATTGTACATAAGTACCACATCTTCTTTATCCATTGTTCTCTTTCCTGGGATATTTAAGGTGTACTGAAGTTGAGGTTCTTGTAAACAGAGTAGCCCTAAACTGTGGTGTGCTTGTGTCTTGTTGATTTTTAGACTTCCCTAGATATACTCCCATGATTGGAAGTGTCCTATGCTCTGTAGCTCTGTTTTTTAGATGATTTAGGAACCACCATACACTTCTCCAGAGTGGCTCTTGGCAGTTCACACACTGCCCATCAGCGTATAAAGGCTCCTTGTTCTCCATGGCCTGTCCTGCATTTCTGGTTTTTACAATTTTTTAGGATGGTCCTTTTGACCGGTGGGAAATGAATCTTCTTTGTTGTGCACATTTGCATTGCTTGCTTGTTTCGTTGCCCATAAAGTGCTTATGCATTTTTTCCTGGGTATAATCAGGAAAAAACGCATATGCCCTTTTGGGCCAACTGCATCATTGTCGAAATTCTGCCGCTTTTCATGTGCTTTAAAGACGAGTCCAATCTATCTCTTGAAATCTGTTTCTTGCAATTCTGTCTTGCATTCAGATCCTCTTCTTTGCCTTACCTCAACATATTTTTGGACGTTAGTTTTCATTTATAACTCTGCAGGTTTGTGAATTGCAGTGACCCTGAGCTCCATTTTTTAAGTTGCTCTTTTGTGAGCTGGCCTCAAACCCGCAGGATTGCTTCAGGCCCTATTTTGGCTCCGGCGAGGCGGGCTGAGCCTTTTTTCAATTCTTATTCTTAATGGGAAATTAGAGTGATATGTGCCCGTCCAAACCCCTACAACTATTCTCTCATTGGTTCCCCCTCTTCCCGTTCATCCTCCTCACAATTTGCAAAATGTGTGAAACAGAAGTTGAAATGTGCTGATTCTCCAAGTGGGGAGATTCTAAGTAACGTGGCTGGAATGGTGAACAGGAGCACCAGGAGAGGATAAATGAGCTGCATTTTAGACACATCTCCCGATCACATGGTGTACAGTCCTCTGGGTTTTCCATGCATGTTTTAGCTGTAGGAAGATCCCTTGAACCTGCAGATTTGGGACCCATTGAATGGGTACCAGGTAGTATTACTTTAAAGGGTGTGCATTTCCTCACCCAACCTCACATTTCTCTTAGTGCAAACAGTTTCCAGCCTTATGTCTCATCCTGCTGTGGGTCTAGATGTGTTCAATCCATGTTGCATCACCGTCCCTGAGGAAAAGTTGTAAGAGGTTTTCTCTGTCTCTCTGTCGTTTATTTTTTTCAATTTATTACTATATTGGTTACAGCTGATTTTCAAAGCTCTGTTTCTTGCTGCTGTACATCCACTTGATTCACGTACAGAGAGACATCAGTAAATTCTTTTTCAGATTCTTACCAGTCGTATATATTCTTTTCCGGTGACTTGAGTGTGCTGAGTGCAGTTCTTTTAGCTACCGTGTAGGCCTTGTTGATTATCAGTTTGGTATTTGGAATGGTATCTTTGCTAATTTCAACCTCCTGGATGATGCCTCACCCCTCCCCACCTTTCCCGTTTAGCAGCCTTATGCGTGTTTCCTACATATTTGACTATGTTTTTGTTTTGTAATTTATTTCATGTGTAGCCATTTTGGATTCCACCTTTAAGTGATATCTTATGATATGTGTCTTTTTCTTTTTGAATTATGTCACTTAGAATGATCATACGTAACTCCTCCGGAGTTGTTACAACTGGCCATAGTTCATTGATTTCCAGGCTGAATAATATTCCACTCTACCTAAGTACCACATCTCTATCCATTTTTTCTCTCCAGAGACATTTAAGTTATATCCTAGTCGAGGATCTTTTAAACAGAGAGGGGGTAAACATTGGGGTGCCTGTGTCCTCTCGATTTTTGTTTTTCCCAAGATATACGCCCATGAGTGCAAGTGCCCTATGCTCTGTAGCTCATTTTTTAGATGCTTTAGTAAACACAATACACTTCTCCAGAATGGCCGTTGGCAATATACATTTCCACTATAAGTCTCACAGGGCTCCCTCTTCTCCTTGCCCTGTCCTGCATTTCTGTTATTTACGCTTTATGAGGATGGCTCTTCTGACTGATGCGAAGTGATATCTTTTGTAGTATTGACTTCCAGTGCCCACCTATTTGGTTGGCTAAAAAAGTGTATGCCCTTTTCTTGAATATATACAGAAAAAAACGCATACACCCTTTTTGGCCAACTGCAATGTTGGCAATGTTCAGCTCCTTTTCTTGTGCTTAATGGTGAGTCCTTTCTACCTCCTCAAATCCCTTTCCTGACATTCTCCCTTGCTTACAAGTCCTTTTCTCTGACTTTCCTCAAGACATTTTTCAGTGATGGATATTTTCAACTCTGCAGTTTCGTGAATTTTACTGCCCCTGAGTTCCATTGTTCAACTTGTGTTTATGGGAACTGGCCACAAAGCAGTGGGATTTCCTCAAGCCCTATACTGTTTCCATGGGCAACACTAGCCTTTGGTCAATTTGTCTTCCTGATTGGAAATTAGAGTGACATGTGCCTGTCTGAACACCTAGGACTTGTCTCTCATTGTTCCTCATCCTTCCGCTTCATCCTCTGGACAAATTCCAAACTGTACACAACAGGATGTTGACAGTGCTGACATCTCCAAGTGGGGAGACTGTTAGTAAAGATGCTGGAGGGGTGAACCCGAGCACCAGGAGATGAGGAGATGAGATGCCTTTTCCAAACTCTTCTCGATCAGACGGTATACCATCATCTGGGTGTGACAGACATGTTTTAGCAGTAGGAAGAGTCCCATTCATGTAAGGAGAACACCAGGGCTTTTTCAAAATCAGTGTCTCCCCGAAACCCAAACTGGGGAATTTTTTAAGCTACGGCTACACATATGTTCATTAAGGGCCTTGGGAAGTAGGCAGAATCCAAACTTTAGATGATTGAAGTCTTCAGGGTCAGAAGCACTCACCACCAGCTTCCCTTAGGTTACACTTTAACTGTCATTGATAGATGATGTCAATAAAAATATCTATTCTTTTTCAGATTATTTCCCCTTATAGGTTATTGCAAAATGTTGAGTGTAGTTCCCTGTGCTATACAGTAGTTCCTTGTTGATGATCTATTTTATACATAGCAGTGTGTATGTGTTAATCCCAAACTGTTAATTTATCCCTCCTCCCACCTTTCCCCTTTGGTAATAATAAATTATAAGATTTTATACTTCTCAGAAATGGGGGAGCTGAAAGAGAGGTATCATTTTCAATGGAAAAGCATTTAAAACAAGATTGAAGCTTTAACCAAGATTATTAGATGTACATCCTTGGAAAGAAATCACTTCGTTTCTCTAATATTGACCTGACAAATAAGACAAACCTTTTCACTGAACTTGCTTATAATAAAGTGATGGAAATATCAAATGGAAGTGTTAGAAACATCTTATTTTACCCGAGCCTTATATACTGTTCTATGTTAACTACAGTTTGGCTCACACATCTGTTCATTGAGGTTACAATAGTCTCAATTTCTGTTACTGATCCTCCAGAGTGGACCCCAACAAGTGTCCCCCTGCCCAGTGTCATTGGGGCCAACAGATCGAGACTGAGTTTGGTTCACAAGCAAAGGAAACTTTATATTTTGATCAGAGAATGGAGAGGTGAGAGCATGCACTACCCCATGGGCTGCGGGCTGGGCTGCTGTGTAGAGATCCTGTCAGAGTCAGTGGGAGGGAGGGGGCGGAGCTCTCGAGGGCCGGGTTGGCTGCAGCTCAGGCTCTATATTGCGGAGTCTGCACTGGGCCCCAGGAGCTGAGGTGTCGACCCAGCCATTCTGCACTAGGAACTCTGGTCTGAAGTGCCGGGTGTGGAACCTCTGCATGCGGGACCCTAGGAGCACATGAAATTAGACCAAGCACAAAGGATAAAAAAGGTTAGACTTGACTTTATTGCCCAGATTCTATTTTTATCTCCCAGGGATTTTTAATGGGCTTTGCTGGGGACAAACCCCTCCTCTGCCTTTTGTCCCGTTCCTCATTCTTGGAGTGCTGAGGGTGCAGACCCTTCTTCTGTAACTGCTGAGTGCTGAGTTGGGAGCCCTCATACCCGGGGGCGAGGGTCAGAGCTTCTCCCCAGCAGCCTCCGGGTGACGTTGATTGTCCCCAGGCCCCCTGCCTCCCTGCTCGTCCACCTGAGCACCAGCATTGGAAGTGTTATAGATTCTAATGACCTTTAAGGGTCCAGGAAAGAGATGTGCAGAGACGCTGTGGGGGCCGGTTTCACCCCGCCCCACATTTGTTCGGCCACCTTAGGCTGACCGTTTCTGCCAGCCTAGATGCTCTGACCAGTAGTCTGCGCTTTCTTCAATTAGGCCCCTGAATTAATGTACAAACAGCACCAGGTGTCAGAGCCCTGCCCGCTCAACTCCCAGACAATCCAGGGTCAGTGGTGATCAAGGACCATGATGGCCACTGAGTCAACAGCCTTTTGAAGTAAACAGGAGTCCAGCCAGTCTTATTGGCCACCATCATCACGGTGTCTGTAGGCTTTTCTATGGTGACAGTGTGATATATGGTTCCCCCGCCAAGATTATTAGCTCCCCTCTGGTTGCAGTAAGTCCTGCAAGCAGTAGTCTACTCTTTTGGGACACACTCTTGTTGTTTTATGAGAGAAACTCCAGGTCAAGTGATGTTCACACGAGTCGTCATGGTGCCCTGTTGCCCCCGGTTATCTCTCTGGATGTTGGAGTTGGAGGGCCTCCTCACTCGAGGTTGGTGTGCCCACGGAGCGAACCCTGCAACTTCAGGGCATGGTTGGTGGTTAGGATCACCACGTGGGGTCCTTTTCCCTTAGGAGGGAGGTGGCCTTTTGGGCTGCTGATTTCCAGGTTTTTAGATACTGCCAGTATCTTGGCCAGATGTGGCAGTGGGCCAAACCCCTTGGTGACCGTAGTTTATCCTACCTGGATGGCATTCTTGCATTGTTCCATTTCAAGTGGTCCCAGGTTTGCACTAATTCTCCAGTGGCGATTCACCTTTCACCGGGAATGTAAAGGTCAAAGGGTTTAGCTAAATTAGGGAGTTCCAGGGCAAGGGTCTGAATTGACTGCTCTTTCCATTCTTGAAAGGCCACTTCTGGATTCTATTCAAAAGGATCATCATCTTTTCCTTTCAGTGTTTCATATAGAGGCCCAGCTAGTAGACTGTAGTTAGGGATCCAGAAGCAGCAAACCCTGGCCTCCCCAGGAACCCCTAAGCTGTCTTCTAGTTTTAGAAAGGGGTAAGGCTGAAAATGGTTTCTTCCCTTTCCTGGGATGGGCTTCTCCGACCTTCTGTGAGAATGAAGCCCAGGCAGGTCACCGCAGTCTGTGATATTTGAGCTTTTTCTTGGACAACTTCTATCCTTTATTGGCTTGGTAGTTCAGAGGCCTCCTTAGTAGGGCTGGCGATCAGAATGTCGCCTGCGTACTGAAGGAGGATTTCCTTTTCCAGAGGTAGAACTTTTAGGTCTTTAGCTAAGCTTTCCCCAAAGATGGTGTGGGAATTTTTGCACCCTTGGGGCAAGACGGCCCGGAAGTATTGTTTTAGTTGTACGTTGAGTCCTGCCACTCACAAGCCAAAATTTCTTGTGACTCTGGGACTAATGGAATGCAAAAGAAGGCATCATTGAAGACTAATACGGAATACCATGTCCTGGTGGTTGGTAGAATGACCAGCAGGGTGTAGGAATTAGGAGCAGCTGGAGGTATATCCTCGGTGGCTTCACTGACTGTCCTGACATCCTTTACCAGGTCCCCAGCAGCCCATGGGGCTCTCGTGGTCAGACCAATCCCAGAATATGGAGCTCACCTGGGCAGGTACCCCACCCCCACCCCAGCCCACGGGGCTCTCATGGTCAGGCCCCTCCCAGGATACAGAGCTACACTTGCAGGTACCGTGGCAGGGCTGGGCACACAGGAACTGTGCACATAGCCCTCATTGCAGAGCACCCCCAGCTCACCTGTCACTCAGAGCTGACACAGAGCACCTCAGAGCAGGACTTGAACTAACAAACAGCAGCTGCGACAGGTCTGTGACCCTGGGCATCACTCTGTGCGGCCTCCCTCCACCTGGTCTTCCAGAGACTTCCACTGCACCCGGGGCACCAGGCCTCTGTCTCCAACCACCACCCACCCCTCCTCTCCCTGACTCCTGGGTTCCTCTCATTAGGAGAGGGTTTTCTTGAAGTTGTCTCCCACTCATGGGCCAGATAAAATGATTAGAAAACAAGCCAAAGCTGCAGCCCCTTGTCTATCCTGACTCTCAGGAGCCCACACCTGTTCCTTGGACCTGGCCGGTTCAGCAAGTTCCATTTTCTGCAACTGTGAGCCCCTGAGGGGTGATGATTGCCTGACCTGGGCAGCCTTACCGTGCCGGCCAGCCCTCCCCAGGTGTGCCTGGGTTGAGATCAATATAAATACCACTCCAGACAGCAAGAGGCCCTGCAGCCGTGCCTGATGCCATTTTCTCTGCCCTGTCAGCAGTCTCGGGGCTGGGCTGGTGGGAGGGAGTGAGAGGCCACGGCTTTGTGGGTGGCCCAGTGTGAGTGGGGCTCTGCTGGACTTTCTGCAGCAGTTGCCAGGCTGCCACCTGCTAAAGAAGAGGATGTGTCACCCATACCTGCTGCTGGAATTTCTCCCTGGGCAGAGGTGGGGAAGGAAAAAAGCAGTGGGGGCAAGGACAGGACGGGTATCTCAGGCAGGGAAATGGAAATCTTCCAGAAGAGCACCCAGGGCCAGGACTATCCTGGCTGGCCTGCAGGCACCAAGTCGGTCGGCATGCTGTCACTCGTGTGGCTCTATGGCCCTTCCTCTAGGCTTTCAAGTCCTTGTATATATTCAGGTGTTTTACCTGGGACGGGTGGGAATAGTTCAGCAGCAACTGTTCTGGGGCTCAGCTCACGTTTACTCACAGATGCCTCGGCACGGTGCCCCAGCTTTGCAATGAGGACGCTTGTTGCGTGGGGGCTGCTGGCTGAATGGGAGACGATTCCCCACCACTGACCAACTTCAGAATTGTTTACAACTGGAGCAAGTGCCCTGATACGGTTTTCCTCTGTGTAACTGGTGGGTTCTATGTTTTTTTTCTCTTTTTCGTTTTTGGTTCAAGGTAGATTTTATTCCTCTTTTTTGTATTTACAGATATAAGCATGGAAATAATTTATTCATATAAATACATGTATGTGAAGGGAAAAATTGTTTTTTCTGTTTTATTTTTTTAATTTTATTTCTTTTTAATTTTGAATTTTATTTTATATTTTTATACAGCAGGTTCTTATTGGTTATCTATTTTATACATATAAATGTATACATGCCAATCCCAGTCTCTCAACTCCTCCCACCACCACCCCCCCAACAGCTTTCCCCCCTTGTTGTCCATACGTTTGTTGTCTACATCTGTTGCTCTATTTGTGCCTTGCAAAATGGTTAATCTGTACAGTTTTTCTAGGTTCCACATATATGCATGAATATACAAGATTTGTTTTTCTCTTTCTGACTTACTTCACTCTGTATGACACTCTCTAGATCCATCGACGTCTCTACAAAAGACCCAATTTCATTCCTTTTCATGGCTTAGTAATATTCCATTTTATATATGTACCACAGCTTTATGCATTCGTCTGTCTGTGGGCATTTAGGTTGCTTCCATTACCTTGATATTGTAAAGAGTGAGGCAATGAACATTGCGGTGAACGTCTCTTTTTGATTTATGGTTTTGTCTGGGTATATGTCCAGTACTGGGATTGCTGTATCCTATGGTAATTCTACTGTTAGTTTCTTAAGAAACTCCATATTGTTCTCCATAGTGACTGTATCAATTTATATTCCCAACAATAGTGGAAGACGGTTCTTTTTCTCCACACCCTTTCTAGCATTTTTTGTTTGTAGATTTTCTGATGATGCCCATTCTACCAGGTGTGAGGTGATACCTCATTGTTGAGTCCATTTCCTTGAGCAAGGGGTAGGTCTTGTCTATTACATATTTAGCTTATGGAACGGTATCTGTGCTAATTTCAAACTCTGCTTTTATGCAGCACCCCAACTCACCTTCCACCTTAAACAAGCATAAGTTGGTTTTCTAAACATGAGACCCTGTTCTGTTCTGTAATTCAGTTCATGTGTAGCCAAGTTCACATTCCATGTATTAGTAATACCTTATGATGTTTCTTTTTCTGTGTGATTTTTTCACTTAGAATCGCTGTGCCTCAATCCACTCATTATGCTGGTATGGGCCTGGAGACATAGTTTTCATTGCTGAGAGGTATTCTGTTGTACGTAAGTACCGCAAATTCTTTATCCATTATTTGCTCTCTGGCATATTTAACTTGTGCTACAGAAGAGGTTCCTGTAAACAGAGCTGTCCCAAATTTTGGGGTGGCTGTGTCTTTTTGATTTTAATTTCCCTAAGCTATAGGACCATAAGTGGAAGTGCCCTAGGCTCTGTTGCTTTGTTTTTTAGATGTTTCAGGAAACACCATACACTTCTCCCGAGTGGCTGTTGGCAATTTACATCCCGCCCATCAGCATAACAAGGCTCCCAGTTCTCCATGGCCTGTCCTGCCTTTCTGGATTTTACACTTTTTTCAGATGGCCCTTTTGACCGGGGGGAAGTGAGACTTCATTGTAGTGCAGATTTCCTTTGCAAGATTGCTTGGTTGGCCAAAAAGGGCGTATGTGTTTTTTCCTGAATATATTCAGGAAAAAACGCATACGCCCTTTTTGGCCAAGTGCATCATTGTCCACGTTCTGCCTCTTTTCCTATGCTTTAAATGCAATTCCAGTCTACCTCCTGAAATTGGTTTCCTGCAATTCTGCCCCGCTTTCAAGTCCTCTTGGCAGCCTTACTTCAGAATATTTTTGGACGATAGCTGTCATTTATAACTCTGCAGGTTTGTGAATTACAGTGCCCCTGAGCTCCTTTCTTCAACTCGCTTTCTTGTGAGCTGGCCGCAACACCGCACGATTGCTTCAGGCCTTAATCTGGTTCCGGAACGGCACGCTGAGCCTTTGGTTAATTACTCTTCCTGGTGGGAAATGAGAGTTAAATTTGCCCGTCCACACACCTCCAGCTAGTCTCTCATTGGTTCTCCCTATTCCTGTTCATCTTCTGCAGAAATTGCAAACTGGGCCAAACAGGAGGTTAAAGGCAGTGACTCTCCAAGTCGGGAGAGTGTTAGTAAAGCATCTGGAATGTTGCACCCGAGTACCAGGGGACAAAAACTGAGACATATTTGAACACGTCTCCCAATCACACGGTTGATCATACTCTGGGTTCCACATGCATATATTAGCTGTAGGAAGAATCCCTTAAACATGGAGAGTTGAGACCCGTGGAATGGGTACCATGCAGTATGACTTCAAAGGGTCTTCATTTGCTCACCGAACCTCTCCAATCCTATCACTGCTGCGTTTATGCCCCTGTACACACGCTTGATTCTCTTTCAGAGACATAGCAATCCATAGGTTTTAAGATACTTACTAGTCAGGTACATTCTTAGGCGTTTAATATGGGGTGTTGAGTCCATTTCATTGAGCAAGGAGTAGCTCTTGTCTATTCCATATTTGGCTTAAGGAACTTTATCTGTGCTCATTTCAATCTCTGGTTTTATGCAGCACCCCAACTCACCTTTCCCGTTAAGCCAGCATAAGTTGGTTTTCTCAATTTGAGACCCTCTTCTGTTTTGTAATCCAGTTCCTGGGTAGCCAAGTTTATATTCCATGTATTAGTGATATCTTATGATGTTTCTTTTTCTGTGTGACTTATTTCAGTTAGAATCATCATACCTGAATGCACTCATTATGCTGCCACGGGCCTGATGACATAGATTTCATTGCTGAGTGATATTGCATTGTACGTAAGTACCACAACTTCTTTATCCATTTTTCACTTTCTGCGATATTGAACTTGTACCGTAAACGAGGTTCTTGTAAACAGAGCTGTCCCAAACTTGGGGGTGGCTGTGTCTTTTTGATTTTAATTTCCCTAAGCTATAGGACCATAAGTGGAAATGCCCTAGGCTCTGTTGCTTTGTTTTTCAGATGTTTCAGGAAACACCATACACTTCTCCCGAGTGGCTGTTGGCAATTTACATCCCGCCCATCAGCATAACAAGGCTCCCAGTTCTCCATGGCCTGTCCTGCCTTTCCGGAATTTACACCATTTTCAGATGGCCCTTTTGACCGGGGGAAGTGAGACTACATTGTAGTGCAGATTTCCTTTGCAAGCTTGCTTGGTTGGCTAAAAAGGGCGTATGCGTTTTTTCCTGAATATATTCAGGAAAAAACGCATACGCCCTTTTTGGCCAAGTGCATCATTGTCCACGTTCTGCCTCTTTTCCTATGCTTTAAATGCAATTCCAGTCTACCTCCTGAAATTGGTTTCCTGCAATTCTGCCCCGCTTTCAAGTCCTCTTGGCAGCCTTACTTCAGAATATTTTTGGACGATAGCTGTCATTTATAACTCTGCAGGTTTGTGAATTACAGTGCCCCTGAGCTCCTTTCTTCAACTCGCTTTCTTGTGAGCTGGCCGCAACACCGCACGATTGCTTCAGACCTTAATCTGGTTCCGGAACGGCACGCTGAGCCTTTGGTTAATTACTCTTCCTGGTGGGAAATGAGAGTTAAATTTGCCCGTCCAGACACCTCCAGCTAGTCTCTCATTGGTTCTCCCTATTCCTGTTCATCTTCCGCAGAAATTGCAAACTGGGCCAAACAGGAGGTTAAAGGCACTGACTCTCCAAGTCGGGAGAGTGTTAGTAAAGCATCTGGAATGTTGCACCCGAGTACCAGGGGATGAAAACTGAGACATATTTGAACACGTCTCCCTATCACATGGTTGATCATACTCTGGGTTCCACATGCATGTTTTAGCTGAAGGAAGAATCCCTTAATCCTGGAGAGTTGAGACCCATGGAATGGGTACCATGCAATATGACTTCAAAGGGTCTTCATTTGCTCACCGAACCTCTCCAATCCTATCACTGCTGCGTTTATGCCCCTGTACACACGCTTGATTCTCTTTCAGAGACATAGCAATCCATAGGTTTTAAGATACTTACTAGTCAGGTACATTCTTAGGCGTTTAATATGGGGTGTTGAGTCCATTTCGTTGAGCAAGGAGTAGCTCTTTTCTATTCCATATTTGGCTTAAGGAACTTTATCTGTGCTCATTTCAATCTCTGGTTTTATGCAGCACCCCAACTCACCTTTCCCCTTAAGCAAGCATAGGTTGGTTTTCTACATTTGAGACAGTGTTCAGTTTTGTAATCCAGTTCCTGTGTAGCCAAGTTTACATTCCGTGTATTAGTGATATCTTATGATGTTTCTTTTTCTGTGTGACTTATTTCAGTTAGAATCATCATACCTGAATGCACTCATTTTCTGCTACAGGCCTGATGACATAGATTTAATTCCTAAGTGATATTGCATTGTACGTAAGTACCACAACTTCTTTATCCATTTTTCACTTTCTGCGATATTGAATTGTACCGTAAACGAGGTTCTTGTAAACAGAGCTGTCCCAAACTTTGGGGTGGCTGTGTCTTTTTGATTTTAATTTCCTTAAGCTATAGGACCATAAGTGGAAGTGCCCTAGGCTCTGTTGCTTTGTTTTTTAGATGTTTCAGGAAACACCATACACTTCTCCCGAGTGGCTGTTGGCAATTTACATCCCGCCCATCAGCATAACAAGGCTCCCAGTTCTCCATGGCCTGTCCTGCCTTTCTGGATTTTAAACTTTTTTCAGATGGCCCTTTTGACCGGGGGGAAGTGAGACTACATTGTAGTCCAGATTTCCTTTGCAATCTTGCTCGGTTGGCCAAAAAGGGCGTATGCGTTTTTTCCTGAATATATTCAGGAAAAAACGCATACGCTCTTTTTGGCCAAGTGCATCATTGTCGACGTTCTGTCTCTTTTCCTATGGTTTAAATGCAATTCCTGTCTACCTCCTGAATTCGGTTGCCTGCAATTCTGCCCCGCTTTCAAGTCCTCTTGGCAGCCTTACTTCAGTACATTTTTGGACGATAGCTGTCATTTATAACTCTGCATGTTTGTGAATTACAGTGCCCCTGAGCTCCTTTCTTCAACTCGCTTTCTTGTGAGCTGGCCGCAACACCGCAGGATTGCTTCAGGCCTTAATCTGGTTCCGGCACGGCATGCTGAGCCTTTGGTTAATTCCTCTTCCTGGTGGGAAATGAGAGTTAAATTTGCCCGTCCAGACACCTCCAGCTAGTCTCTCATTGGTTCTCCCTATTCCTGTTCATCTTCCGCAGAAATTACAAACTGGGCCAAACAGGAGGTTAAAGGCACTGACTCTCCAAGTCTGGAGAGTGTTAGTAAAGCATCTGGAATATTGCACGCGAGTACGAGGGGACGAAAACTGAGATATATTTGAACACGTCTCCCGATCACACGGTTGATCATACTCTGGGTTCCACATGCATGTTTGAGCTGAAGGAAGAATCCCTTAAACCTGGAGAGTTGATACCCGTGGAATGGGTACCTTGCAATATGACTTCAAAGGGTCTTCATTTGCTCACCAAACCTCTCCAATCCTATCACTGCTGCGTTTATGCCCCTGTTCACAGGCTTGATTCTGTTTCTGAGACATAGCGATCCATAGGTTTTAAGATACTTACTAGTCAGGTACATTCTTAGGCGTTTAATATGGGGTGTTGAGTCCATTTCGTTGAGCAAGGAGTAGCTCTTGTCTATTCCATATTTGGCTTAAGGAACTTTATCTGTGCTCATTTCAATCTCTGGTTTTATGCAGCACCCCAACTCACCTTTCCCCTTAAGCAAGCATAAGTTGGTTTTCTACATTGAGACCCTCTTCTGTTTTGTAATCCAGTTCCTGTGTAGCCAAGTTTACATTCCGTGTATTAGTGATATCTTATGATGTTTCTTTTTCTGTGTGACTTATTTCAGTTAGAATCATCATACCTGAATCCACTCATTATGCTGCTACGGGCCTGATGACATAGATTTCATTGCTGAGTGATATTGCATTGTTCGTAAGTACCACAACTTCTTTATACAGTTTTCCTTTTCTGCGATATTGAACTGGTACCGTAATCGAGGTTCTTGTAAACAGAGCCATCCCAAACTTTGGGGTGGCTGTGTCTTTTTGGTTTTAATTTCCCTAAGCTAAAGGACCATAAGTGGAAGAGCCCTAGGCTCTGTTGCTTTGTTTCTTAGATGTTTCAGGAAACACCTAACACTTCTCCGAGGTGGCTGTTGGCAATTTACATCCCACTCATCAACATAACAAGCCTCCCAGTTCTCCATGGCCTGTCCTGACTTTCTGGATTTTACACTTTTTTCAGATGGCCCTTTTGTCTGGGGAGAAGTGAGACTTCATTGTAGTGCAGATTTCCTTTGCAAGCTTGCTTGGTTGGCCAAAAAGTGCGTATGCATTTTTTCCTGAATATATTCAGGAAAAATCGCATACGCCCTTTTTGGCCAAGTGCATCATTGTAGACGTTCTGCCTCTTTTCCTATGCTTTAAATGCAATTCCAGTCTACCTCCTGAAATTGGTTTCCTGAAATTCTGCCCCGCATTCAAGAGCTCTTGGTAGCCTTACTTCAGTATATTTTTGGATGATAGCTGTCATTTATAACTCTGCAGGTTTGTGAAATACAGTGCCCCTGAGCTCCTTTTTCAACTCGCTTTCTTGTGAGTTGGCCGCAACACCGAACGATTGCTTTAGGCCCTAATCTGGTTCCGGCACAGCCCGCTGAGCCTTTGGTTAATTCCTCTTCCTGGTGCTAAATGAGAGTTAAATTTGCCCGTCCAGACACCTCCAGCTAGTCTCTCATTGGTTCTCCCTATTCCTGTTCATCTTCCGGAGAAATTGCAAACTGGGCCAAACAGGAGGTTAAAGGCACTGACTCTCCATGTCGGGAGAGTGTTAGCAAAGCACCTGGAATGTTGCACCCGAGTACCAGGGGACGAGAACTGAGACATATTGGAACACATCTCCCGATCACACGGTTGATCATACTCTGGGTTCCACATGCATGTTTTAGCTGGAGGAAGAATCCCTTAAACCTGGAGAGTTGAGACCCGTGGAATGCGTACCGTGCAATATGACTTCAAAGGGTCTTCATTTGCTCACCGAACCTCTCCAATCCAATCACTGCTGCGTTTATACCCCTGTACACACGGTTGATTCTCTTTTGGAGGCATAGCAATCCATAGGTTTTAAGATACTTACTAGACAGGTACATTCTTAGGCGTTTAATATGGGGTGTTGAGTCCATTTCGTTGAGCAAGGAGTAGCTCTTGTCTATTCCATATTTGGCTTAAGGAACTTTCTCTGTGCTCTTTTCAATCTCTGGTTTTATGCAGCACCCAAACTCACCTATCCCCTTAAGCAAGAATAAGTTGGTTTTCTACATTTGAGACCCTCTTCTGTTTTGTAATCCAGTTCCCGTGTAGCCAAGTTTACATTCCGTGTATTAGTGATATCTTATAATGTTTCTTTTTCTCTGTGACTTATTTCAGTTAGCATCATCATACCTGAATCCACTCATTATGCTGCTTTGGGCCTGATGACATAGATTTCATTGCTGAGTGGTATTGCATTGTACGTCAGTACCACAACATCTTTATCCATTTTTCACTTTCTGCGATATTGAACTTGTACCGTAACCGAGGTTCTTGTAAACAGAGCCATCCCAAACTTTCGGGTGGCTGTGTCTTTTTGATTTTAATTTCCCTAAACTATAGGACCATAAGTGGAAGTGCCATAGGCTCTGTTGCTTTATTTTTTAGATGTTTCAGGAAACACCATACAATTCTCCCGAGTGGCTGTTGGCAATTTACATCCCGGCCATCAGCATAACAAGGCTCCCAGTTCTCCATGGCCTGTCCTGCCTTTCTGGATTTTACACTTTTTTCAGATGGCCCTTTTGACCCGGGGGAAGTGAGACTTCATTGTAGTGCAGATTTCCTTTGCAAGCTTGCTAGGTTGGCCAAAAAGGGCGTATGCGTTTTTTCCTGAATATATTCAGGAAAAAACGCATACGCCCTTTTTGGCCAGGTGCATCATTGTCGACATTCTGCCTCTTTTCCTATGCTTTAAGTGCAATTCCAGTCTACTTCCTGAAATCGGTTTCCTGCAATTCTGCCCCACTTTCAAGTCCTCTTGGCAGCCTTACTTCAGTATATTTTTGGATGATAGCTGTCATTTATAATTCTGCAGGTTTGTGAATTACAGTGCCCCTGAGCTCCTTTCTTCAACTCACTTTCTTGTGAGCTGGCCGCAACACCGCAGGATTGCTTCAGGCCCTAATCTGTTTACAGCATGGCACGCTGAGCATTTGGTTAATTCCTCTTCCTGGTGGGAAATGAGAGTTAAATTTGCCCGTCCAGACACCTCCAGCTAGTCTCTCATTGGTTCTCCCTATTCCTGTTCATCTTCCGCAGAAATTGCAAACTGGGCCAAACAGGAGGTTAAAGGCACTGACTCTCCAAGTCGGGAGAGTGTTAGTAAAGCGTCTGGAATGTTGCACCCGAGTACCAGGGGTCGAAAACTGAGACATATTGGAACACGTCTCCCGATCACACGGTTGATCATACTCTGGGTTCCACATGCATGTTTTAGCTGAAGGAAGAATCCCTTAAACCTGGAGAGTTGAGACCCGTGGAATGGGTACCATGCAATATGACTTCAAAGGGTCTTCATTTGCGCACCGAACGTCTCCAATCCTATCACTGCTGTGTTTATGCCCCTGTGCACAGGCTGGATTCTCTTTCGGAGACATAGCAATTCATAAGTTTTAAGAAACTTACTAGTCAGGTACATTCTTAGGCGTTTAATATGGGGTGTTGAGTCCATTTCGTTGAGCAAGGAGTAGCTCTTGTCTATTACATATTTGGCTTAAGGAACTTTATCTGTGCTCATTTCAATCTCTGGTTTTCTGCAGCACCCCAACTCACCTTTCCCCTTAAGCAAGCATAAGTTGGTTTTCTTAATTTGAGACCCTGTTCTGTTTTGTAATTCAGTTCCTGTGTAGCCAAGTTTACATTCCGTGTATTAGTGATATCTTATGATGTTTCTTTTTCTGTGTGACTTATTTCAGTTAGAATCATCATACCTGAATCCACTCATTATGCTGCTACGGGCCTGATGACATAGATTTCATTGCTGAGTGATATTGCATTGTACGTAAGTACCACAACTTCTTTATCCATTTTTTGCTTTCTGCGATATTGAACTTGTACCGTAAACGAGGTTCTTGTAAACAGAGCCGTCCCAAACATTGGGGTGGCCGCGTCGTTTTGATTTTAATTTCCCTAAGCTATAGGACCATAAGTGGAAGTGCCCTAGGCTCTGTTGCTTTGTTTTTTAGATGTTTCAGGAAACACCATACACTTCTCCCGAGTGGCTGTTGGCAATGTACATCCCGCCCATGAGCATAACAAGGCTCCCAGTTCTCCATGGCCTGTCCTGCCTTTCTGGATTTTACACTTTTTTCAGATGGCCCTTTTGACCTGGGGGAAGTGAGACTTCATTGTAGTGCAGATTACCTTTGCAAGCTTGCTTGGTTGGCCAAAAAGGGCGTATACGTTTTTTCCTGAATATATTCAGGAAAAAACGCATAAGCCCTTTTTGGCCAAGTGCATCATTGTCCACGTTCTGCCTCTTTTCCTATGCTTTAAATGCAATTCCTGTCTACCTTCTGAAATCAGTTTCCTGCAATTCTGCCCCGCTTTCAACTCCTCTTGGCAGCCTTTCTTCACTATATTTTTGGACGATAGCTGTCATTTATAACTCTGTAGGTTTGTGAATTACAGTGCCCCTGAGCTCCTTTCTTCAACTCGCTTTCTTGTGAGCTGGCCGCAACACCGCAGGATTGCTTCAGGCCCTAATCTCCTTATGGCACGGCAGGCTGAGCCTTTTGTTAATTCCTCTTCCTGGTGGGAAATGAGAGTTAAATTTGCCGATCCAGACACCTCCAGCTAGTCTCTCATTGGTTCTCCCTATTCCTGTTCATCTTCCGCACAAATTGCAAACTGGGCCAAACAGGAGGTTAAAGGCACTGACTTTCCAAGTCGGGAGAGTGTTAGTTAAGCGCTCTGGAATGCTGCACCCGAGTCCCAGTGGACGAAAACTGAGACATATTTCAACACGTCTCCCGAAAACATGGTTGATCATACTCTGGGTTCCACATGCATGTTTTAGCTGAAGGAAGAATCCCTTAAACCTGGAGAGTTGAGACCCGTGGAATGGATACCATGCAATATGACTTCAAAGGGTCTTAATTTGCTCACCGAACCTCTCCAATCCTATCACTGTTGCCTTTATGCCCCTGTACACACGCTTGATTCTCTTTCGGAGACATAGCAATCCATAGGTTTTAAGATACTAGTCAGCTAAGTTCTTAGGCGTTTAATATGGGGTGTTGAGTCCATTTCGTTGAGCAAGGAGTAGCTCTTGTCTATTACATATTTGGCTTAATGAACTTTATCTGTGCTCATTTCAATCTCTGGTTTTATGCAGCACCCCAACTCACCTTTCCCCTTAAGCAAGCATAAGTTGGTTTTCTAAATTTGAGTCCCTGTTCTGTTTTGTAATCCAGTTCCTGTGTAGCCAAGTTTACATTCCGTGTATTAGTGATATCTTATGATGTTTCTTTTTCTGTGTGACTTATTTCAGTTAGAATCATCATACCTGAATCCACTCATTATGCTGCTATGGGCCTGATGACATAGATTTCATTGCAGACTGATGTTGCATTGTACGTAAGTACCACAACTTCTTCATCCATTTTTCACTTTCTGCAATATTAAACTTGCACCATAAACGAGGTTCTTGTAAACAGAGCCGTCCGAAACTTTGGGGTGGCTGTGTCTTTTTGATTTTAATTTCCCTAAGCTATAGGACCATAAGTGGAAGTGCCCTAGGCTCTGTTGCTTTGCTTTTTAGATGTTTTAGGAAACACCATACACTTCTCCAGAGTGGCTGTTGGCAATTTACATCCCGCCCATGAGCATAACAAGGCTCCCAGTTCTCCATGGCCTGTCCTGCCTTTCTGGATTTTACACTTTTTTCAGATGGCCCTTTAGACCGGGGGCAAGTGAGACTTCATTGTAGTGCAGATTTCCTTTGCAAGCTTGCTTGGTTGGCCAAAAGGGCCTATGAGTTTTTTCCTGAATATATTCAGGAAAAAACGCATACGCTCTTTTTGGCCAAGTGTATCATTGTTGACGTTCTGCCTCTTTTCCTATGCTTTCAATGCAATTCCAGTCTACCTCCTGAAATCGGTTTCCTGCAATTCTGCCCCGCTTTCAAGTCCTCTTGGCAGCCTTACTTCAGTATATTTTTGGACGATAGCTGTCATTTATAACTCTGCAGGTTTGTGAATTACAGTGCCCCTGAGCTCCTTTCTTCAACTCGCTCTCTTGTGAGCTGGCTGCAACACCGCAGGGTTGCTTCAGTCACTAAAATGGTTTGGCACGGCATGCTGAGCCTTTGGTGATTTCCTCTTCCTGGTGGGAAATGAGAGTTAAATTTGCCCGTCCTGACACCTCCAGCTAGTCTCTCATTGGTTCTCCCTATTCCTGTTCATCTTCCGCAGAAATTGCAAACTGGGCCAAACAGGAGGTTAAAGACACTGACTCTCCAAGTCGGGAGAGTGTTAGTAAAGCATCTGGAATGTTGCACCCGAGTACCAGGGGACGAGAACTGAAGCATATTGGAACACGTCTCCCGATCACATGGTTGATCATACTCTGGGTTCCACATGCATGTTTTAGCTGAAGGAAGAATCCCTTAAACCTGGACAGTTGAGACCCGTGGAATGGGTACCATGAAATGTGACTTCAAAGGGTCTTCATTTGCTCACCGAACCTCTCCAATCCTATCACTGCTGCGTTTATGCCCCTGTACACACGCTTGATTCTCTTTCAGAGACATAGCAATCCATAGGTTTTAAGATACTTACTAGTCAGATACATTCTTAGGCGTTTAATTTGGGGTGTTGAGTCCATTTCGTTGAGCAAGGAGTAGCTCTTGTCTATTCCATATTTGGCTTAAGGAACTTTATCTGTGCTTATTTCAATCTCTGGTTTTATGCAGCACCCCACCTCACCTTTCCCCTTAAGCAAGCATAAGTTGGTTTTCTAAATTTGAGACTCTGTTCTGTTCTGTAATCCAGTTCCTGTGTAGCCAAGTTTACATTCTGTGTATTAGTGATATCTTATGATGTTTCTTTTTCTGTGTGACTTATTTCAGTTAGAATCATCATACCTGAATTCACTCATTATGCTGCTACGGGCCTGATGACATAGATTTCATTGCTGAGTGATATTGCATTGTACGTAAGTACCACAACTTCTTTATCCATTTTTCACTTTCTGCGATATTGAACTTGTACCATAAACGAGGTGCTTGTCAACAGAGCCGTCCCAAACTTTGGGGTGGCTGTGTCTTTTTCATTTTGATTTCCCTAAGCTATAGGACCATAAGTGGATGTGCCCTAGGCTCTGTTGCTTTGTTTTTTAGATGTTTCAGGAAACACCATACACTTCACCCTAGTGGCTGTTCGCAATTTACATCCCACCCATCAGCATAACAAGGCTCCCAGTTCTCCATGGCCTGTCCTGCCTTTCTGGATTTTACACTTTTTTCAGATGGCCCTTTTGACCGGGGGGAAGTGAGACTTCATTGTAGTGCAGATTTCCTTTGCAAGCTTGCTTGGTTGGCCAAAAAGGGCGTATGCGATTTTTCCTTAATATATTCAGGAAAAAACGCATACGCCCTTTTTGGCCAAGTGCATCATTGTCGACGTTCTGCCTCTTTTCCTATGCTTTAAATGCAATTCCAGTCTACCTCCTGAAATCGGTTTCCTGCAATTCTGCCCCGCTTTGAAGTCCTCTTGTCAGCCTTATTTCAGTATATTTTTGGACGATAGCTGTCATTTATAACTCTGCAGGTTTGTGAATTACAGTGCCCCTGAGCTCCTTTCTTCAACTCGCTTTCTTGTGAGCTGGCCGCAACACCGCAGGATTGCTTCAGGCCCTAATCTGGTTCCGGCACGGTATGCTGAGCCTTTGGTTAATTCCTCTTCCTGGTGGGAAATGAGAGTTAAATTTGCCCGTCCAGACAACTCCAGCTAGTCTCTCATTGGTTCTCCCTATTCCTTTTCATCTTCCGCAGAAATTGCAAACTGGGCCAAACAGGAGGTTAAAGGCACTGACTCTCCAAGTCGGGAGAGTGTTAGTAAAGCGTCTGGAATGTTGCACCCAAGTACCAGGGGACGAAAATGGAGACATATTTGAACACGTCTCCAGATCACACGGTTGATCATGCTCTGGTTTCCACATGCATGTTTTAGGTGAAGGAAGAATCCCTTAAACCTGGAGAGTTGAGACCCGTGGAATGGGTACCATGATATATGATTTCAAAGGGTCTTCATTTGCTCACCGAACCTCTCCAATCCTATCACGGCTGTGTTGATGCCCCTGTATACATGCTTGTTTCTCTTTCGGAGACATAGCAATCCATAGGTTTTAAGATACTTACTAGTCAGGTACATTCTTAGGCGTTTAATATGGGGTGTTGAGTCCATTTCATTGAGCAAGTAGTAGCTCTTGTCTATTCCATATTTGGCTTAAGGAACTTTATCTGTGCTCATTTCAATCTCTGGTTTTATGCAGCACCCCAACTCACCATTCCCCTTAAGCAAGCATAAGTTGGTTTTCTACATTTGAGACCCTCTTCTCTTTTGTAATCCAGTTCCTGTGTAGCCAAGTTTACATTCTGTGTATTAGTGATATCTTATAATGTTTCTTTTTCTCTGTGACTTATTTCAGTTAGCATCATCATACCTGAATCCACTCATTATGCTGCTACGGGCCTGATGACATAGATTTCATTGCTGAGTGGTATTGCATTGTACGTCAGTACCACAACAGCTTTATCCATTTTTCACTTTCTGCGATATTGAACTTGTTCCGTAAATGAGGTTCTTGTAAACAGAGCCATTCCAAACTTTGGGGTGGCTGTGTCTTTTTGATTTTAATTTCCCTAAGCTATAGGACCATAAGTGGAAGTGCCCTAGGCTCTGTTGCTTTATTTTTTAGATGTTTCAGGAAACACCATACACTTCTCCTGAGTGGCTGTTGGCAATTTACATCCCGCCCATCAGCATAAGAAGGCTCGCAGTTCTCCATGGCCTGTCCTGCCTTTCTGGATTTTACACTTTTTTCAGATGGCCCTTTTGACCCGGGGGAAGTGAGACTTCATTGTAGTGCAGATTTCCTTTGCAAGCTTGCTAGGTTGGCCAAAAAGGGCGTATGCCTTTTTTCCTGAATATATTCAGGAAAAAACGCATACGCCCTTTTTGGCCAAGTGCATCATTGTCGACGTTCTGCCTCTTTTCCTATGCTTTAAGTGCAATTCCAGTCTAACTCCTGAAGTCGGTTTCCTGCAATTCTGCCCCACTTTCAAGTCCTCTTGGCAGCCTTACTTCAGTATATTTTTGGACGATAGCTCTCATTTATAACTCTGCAGGTTTGTGAATTTCAGTGCCCCTGAGCTCCTTTCTTCAACTCGCTTTCTTGTGAGCTGGCCGCAGCACCGCAGGATTGCTTCAGGCCCTAATCTGGTTACGGCATGGCATGTTGAGCGTTTGGTTAATTCCTCTTCCTGGTTGGAAATGAGAGTTAAATTTGCCCGTCCAGACACCTCCAGCTAGTCTCTCATTGGTTCTCCCTATTCCTGTTCATCTTCCGCACAAATTGCAAACTGGTCCAAACAGGAGGTTAAAGGCACTGACTCTCCAAGTCGAGAGAGTGTTAGTAAAGCGTCTGGAATGTTGCACCCGAGTACCAGGGGTCGAAAACTGAGACATATTTGAACACGTCTCCCGATCACACGGTTGATCATACTCTGGGTTCCACATGCATGTTTTAGCTGAAGGAAGAAACCCTTAAACCTGAAGACTTGAGACCCGTGGAATGGGTACCATGCAGTATGACTTCAAAGGGTCTTCATTTGCTCACCGAAGCTCTCCAATCCTATCACTGCTGCGTTTATGCCCCTGTACACATGCTTGTTTCTCTTTCGGAGACATAACAATCCATAGGTTTTAAGATACTTACTAGTCAGGTACATTCTTAGGCGTTTAATATGGGGTGTTGAGTCCATTTCGTTGAGCAAGGAGTAGCTCTTGTCTATTACATATTTGGCTTAAGGAACATTATCTCTGCTCATTTCAATCTCTGGTTTTATGCAACACCCCAACTCACCTTTCCACTTAAACAAGCATAAGTTGGTTTTCTACATTTGATACCCTGTTCTGTTTTGTAATCCACTTCCTGAGTAGCCAAGTTTACATTCCTTGTATTAGTGATATCTTATGATGTTTCTTTTTCTGTGTGACTTATTTCAGTTAGAATCATCATACCTGAATCCACTCATTATGCTGCTATGGGCCTGATGACATAGATTACATTGCTGAGTGATATTGCATTGTACGTAAGTACCACAACTTCTTTATCCATTTTTCGCTTTCTGCGATATTGAACTTGTCCCGTAAACGAGGTTCTTGTAAACAGAGCCGTCCCAAACTTTGGGGTGGCTGTGTCTTTTTGATTTTAATTTCCCTAAGCTATAGGACCATAAGTGGAAGTGCCCTAGGCTCTGTTGCTTTGTTTTTTAGATGTTTCAGGAAACACCATACACTTCTCCAGAGTGGCTGTTGGCAATGTACATCCCGCCCATGAGCATAACAAGGCTCCCAGTTCTCCATGGCCTGTCCTGCCTTTCTGGATTTTACACTTTTTTCAGATGGCCCTTTTGACCGGGGGGAAGTGAGACTTCATTGTAGTGCAGATTTCCTTTGCAAGCTTGCTTGGTTGGCCAAAAGGGCCTATGAATTTTTTCCTGAATATATTCAGGAAAAAACGCATACGCCCTTTTTGGCCAAGTGCATCATTGTCGACGTTCTGCCTCTTTTCCTATGCTTTAAATGCAATTCCAGTCTACCTCCTGAAATCGGTTTCCTGCAATTCTGCCCCGCTTTCAAGTCCTCTTGGCAGCCTTACTTCAGTATATATTTGGAAGATAGCTGTCATTTATAACTTTGCAGGTTTGTGAATTACAGTGCCCCTGAGCTCCTTTCTTCAACTCACTTTCTTGTGAGCTGGCGGCAACACCGCAGGATTGCTTCAGGCCCTAATCTGGTTCCGGCACGGCACGCTGAGCCTTTGGTTAATTCCTCTTCCTGGTGGGAAATGAGAGTTAATTTTGCCCGTCCAGACACCTCCAGCTAGTCTTTCATTGGTTCTCCCTATTCCTGTTCATGTTCCGCAGAAATTGCAAACTGGGCCAAACAGGAGTTTAAAGGCACTGACTCTCTATGTCGGCAGAGTGTTAGTAAAGCATCTGGAATGTTGCACCCGAGTACCAGGGGACGAGATCTGAGACATATTGGAACACGTCTCCCGATCACAAGGTTGATCATACTCTGGGTTCCACATGCATGTTTTAGCTGAAGGAAGAATCCCTTAAACCTGGAGAGTTGAGACCCGTGGAATGGGTACCATGCAATATGACTTCAAAGGGTCTTCGTTTGCTCACCGAACCTCTCCAATCCTATCACTGCTGCGTTTATGCCCCTGTACACACGCTGGATTCTCTTTCAGAGACACAGCAATCCATAGGTTTTAAGGTACTTACTAGTCAGGTACATTCTTAGACGTTTAATATGGGGTTTTGGGTCCATCTCGTTGAGCAAGGAGTAGATCTTGTCTATTACATATTTGGCTTAAGGAACTTTATCTGTGCTCATTTCAATCTCTGGTTTTATGCAGAACTCCAACTCACCTTTCCCCTTAAGCAAGCATAAGTTGTTTTTCTAAATTTGAGACACTGTTCTGTTTTGTAATCCCGTTCCTGTGTAGCCAAGTTTACATTCCGTGTATTAGTGATATCTTATGATGTTTCTTTTTCTGTGTGACTTATTTCAGTTAGAATCATCATACCTGAATCCACTCATTATGCTGCTACGGGCCTGATGACATAGATTTCATTGCTGAGTGGTATTGCATTGTACGTAAGTACCACAAATTCTTTATCCATTTCTCACTTTCTGCGATATTGAACTTGTACCATAAACGAGGTTCTTGTAAACAGAGCCGTCCCAAACTTTGGGGTGGCTGTGTCTTTTTCATTTTAATTTCCCTAAGCTATAGGACCATAAGTGGAAGTGCCCTAGGCTCTGTTGCTTTGTTTTTTATATGTTTCAGGAAACACCATACACTTCTCCAAAGTGGCTGTTGGCTATTTACATCCCGCTCATCAGCATAACAAGGCTCCCCGTTCTCCATGGCCTGTCCAGACTTTCTGGATTTTACACTTTTTTCAGATGGCCCTTTTGACCGGGGTAAAGTGAGACTTCATTGTAGTGGAGATTTCCTTTGCAAGCTTGCTTGGTTGGCCAAAAAGGGCATATGCGTTTTTCCTGAATATATTCAGGAAAAAACGCATATGCCCTTTTTGGCAAGGTGCATCATTGTCGACATTCTGCCTCTTTTCCTATGCTTTAAATGCAATTCCTGTCTACCTCCTGAAATCAGATTCCTGCAATTCTGCCCCAATTTCAAGTCCTCTTGACAGCCTTACTTCAGTATATTTTTGGACGATAGCTGTCATTTATAACTCTGCAGGTTTGTGAATTTCAGTGCCCCTGAGCTCCTTTCTTCAACTCGATTTCTTGTGAGCCGGCCGCAACACCAAATGATTGCTTTACAGCCTAATCTGCTTCCGGCATGGCACGCTGAGCCTTTGGTTAATTCCTCTTCCTGGTGGGAAATGAGAGTTAAATTTGCCCGTCCACACACCTCTAGCTAGTCTCTCATTGGTCCTCCCTATTCCTGTTCATCTTCCGCAGAAATTGCAAACTGGGCCAAACAGGAGCTTAAAGGCACTGACTCTCCAAGTCGGGAGAGTGTTAGTAAAGCATCTGGAATGTTGCACCCGAGTACCAGGGGACGAGAACTGAGACATACTGGAACACGTCTCCTGATCACACGGTTGATCATTCTCTGGGTTCCACATGCATGTTTTACCTGAAGGAAGAATCCCTTAAACCTGGACAGTTGAGACCCGTGGAATGGGTACCATGCAATATGACTCCAAAGGGTCTTCATTTTCTCACCGCTCCATTCCAGTCCTATCATTGGTGCGATTATGCCCATGTACACACGATTGATTCTCTTTCGGAGACATAGCAATCCATAGATTTTAAGATACTTACTAGTCAGGTACATTCTTAGGCGTTTAATATGGGGTGTTGAGTCCATTTCGTTGAGCAAGGAGTAGCTCTTGTCTATTCCATATTTGGCTTAAGGGACTTTATCTGTGCTTATTTCAATCTCTGGTTTTATGCAGCACCCCAACTCACATTTCCCCTTAAGCAAGCATAAGTTTGTTTTCTAAATTTGAGACCCTGTTCTGTTTTGTAATTCAGTTCCTGTGTAGCCAAGTTTACATTCCGTGTATTAGTGATATCTTATGATGTTTCTTTTACTGTGTGACTTATTTCAGTTAGAATCATCATACCTGAATCCACTCATTATGCTGCTACGGGCCTGATGACTTAGATGTCATTGCTGAGTGATATTGCATTGTACGTAAGTACCACAACTTCTTTATCCATTTTTCGCTTTCTGCGATATTGAACTTGTACCGTAAACGAGGTTCTTGTTAACCGAGCCGTCCCAAACTTTGGGGTGGCTGTGTCTTTTTGATTTTAATTTCCCTATGCTATAGGACCATAAGTGAAAGAGCCCTAGGCTCTGTTGCTTTGTCTTTTAGATGTTTCAGGAAACACCATACACTTCTCCCTAGTGGCTGTTGGCAATTTACATCCCGCCCATCAGCATAACAAGGCTCCCAGTTCTCCATGGCCTGTCCTGCCTTTCTGGATTTTACACTTTTTTCAGATGGCCCTTTTGACCAGGGGGAAGTGAGACTTCATTGTAGTGCAGATTTCCTTTGCAAGCTTGCTTGGTTGGCCAAAAAGGGCGTATGCGTTTTTTCCTGAATATATTCACGAAAAAACGCATACGCCCTTTTTGTCCAAGTGCATCATTGTCCACGTTCTGCCTCTTTGCTTATGCTTTAAATGCAAATCCACTCTACCTCCTGAAATCGGTTTCGTGCAATTCTGCCCCGCTTTCCAGTCCTCTTGGCAGCCTTACTTCAGTATATTTTTGGACGATAGCTGTCATTTATAACTCTGCAGGTTTGTGAATTACAGTGCCCCTGAGCTCCTTTCTTCAACTCGCTTTCTTGTGAGCTGGCCGCAACACCGCAGGATTGCTTCAGGCCCTAATCTGGTTCCGGCAAGGCACGCTGAGCCTTTGGTTAATTCCTCTTCCTGGTGGGAAATGAGAGTTAAATTTGCCCATCCAGACACCTCCAGCTAGTCTCTCATTGGTTCTTCCTATTCCTGGAAATATTCCGCCGAAATTGCAAACTTGGCCAAACAGGAGGTTAAAGGCACTGACTCTCCAAGTCGGGAGAGTGTTAGTAAAGTGTCTGGAATGTTGCACCCGAGTACCAGGGGACGAAAACTGAGACATATTGGAACACATCTCCCGATCACACGGTTGATCATACTCTGGGTTCCACATGCATGTTTTAGCTGAAGGAAGAATCCCTTAAACCTGGAGAGTTGAGACCCGTGGAATGGGTACCATGCAATATGACTTCAAAGGGTCTTCATTTGCTCACCGAACGTCTCCAATCCTATCACTGCTGTGTTTATGCCCCTGTGCACAGGCTGGATTCTCTTTCGGAGACATAGCAATCCATAAGTTTTAAGAAACTTACTAGTCAGGTACATTCTTAGGAGTTTAATATGGGGTGTTGAGTCCATTTCGTTGAGCAAGGAGTAGCTCTTGTCTATTACATATTTAGCTTAAGGAACTTTATCTGTGCTCATTTCAATCTCTGGTTTTCTGCAGCACCCCAACTCACCTTTCCCCTTAAGCAAGCATAAGTTGGTTTTCTTAATTTGAGACCCTGTTCTGTTTTGTAATTCAGTTCCTGTGTAGCCAAGTTTACATTCCGTGTATTAGTGATATCTTATGATGTTTCTTTTTCTGTGTGACTTATTTCAGTGAGAATCATCATACCTGAATCCACTCATTATGCTGCTACGGGCCTGATGACATAGATTTCATTGCTGAGTGATATTGCATTGTACGTAAGTACCACAACTTCTTTATCCATTTTTTGCTTTCTGCGATATTGAACTTGTACCGTAAACGAGGTTCTTGTAAACAGAGCCGTCCCAAACTTTGGGGTGGCCGCGTCGTTTTGATTTTAATTTCCCTAAGCTATAGGACCATAAGTGGAAGTGCCCTAGGCTCTGTTGCTTTGTTTTTTAGATGTTTCAGGAAACACCATACACTTCTCCCGAGTGGCTGTTGGCAATTTACATCCCGCCCATCAGCATAACAAGGCTCCCAGTTCTCCATGGCCTGTCCTGCCTTTCTGGATTTTACACTTTTTTCAGATGGCCCTTTTGACCGGGGGGAAGTGAGACTTCATTGTAGTGCAGATTACCTTTGCAAGCTTGCTTGGTTGGCCAAAAAGGGCGTATACGTTTTTTCCTGAATATATTCAGGAAAAAACGCATATGCCCTTTTTGGCCAAGTGCATCATTGTCCACGTTCTGCCTCTTTTCCTATGCTTTAAATGCAATTCCTGTCTACCTTCTGAAATCAGTTTCCTGCAATTCTGCCCCGCTTTCAACTCCTCTTGGCAGCCTTTCTTCACTATATTTTTGGACGATAGCTGTCATTTATAACTCTGTAGGTTTGTGAATTACAGTGCCCCTGAGCTCCTTTCTTCAACTCGCTTTCTTGTGAGCTGGCCGCAACACCGCAGGATTGCTTCAGGCCCTAATCTCCTTATGGCACGGCAGGCTGAGCCTTTTGTTAATTCCTCTTCCTGGTGGGAAATGAGAGTTAAATTTGCCCAGCCAGACACCTCCAGCTAGTCTCTCATTGGTTCTCCCTATTCCTGTTCATCTTCCGCACAAATTGCAAACTGGGCCAAACAGGAGGTTAAAGGCACTGACTTTCCAAGTCCAGAGAGTGTTAGTTAAGCGCTCTGGAATGCTGCACCCGAGTCCCAGTGGACGAAAACTGAGACATATTTCAACACGTCTCCCGAAAACATGGTTGATCATACTCTGGGTTCCACATGCATGTTTTAGCTGAAGGAAGAATCCCTTAAACCTGGAGAGTTGAGACCCGTGGAATGGATACCATGCAATATGACTTCAAAGGGTCTTAATTTGCTCACCGAACCTCTCCAATCCTATCACTGTTGCATTTATGCCCCTGTACACACGCTTGATTCTCTTTCGGAGACATAGCAATCCATAGGTTTTAAGATACTAGTCAGCTAAGTTCTTAGGCGTTTAATATGGGGTGTTGAGTCCATTTCGTTGAGCAAGGAGTAGCTCTTGTCTATTACATATTTGGCTTAATGAACTTTATCTGTGCTCATTTCAATCTCTGGTTTTATGCAGCACCCCAACTCACCTTTCCCCTTAAGCAAGCATAAGTTGGTTTTCTAAATTTGAGTCCCTGTTCTGTTTTGTAATCCAGTTCCTGTGTAGCCAAGTTTACATTCCGTGTATTAGTGATATCTTATGATATTTCTTTTTCTGTGTGACTTATTTCAGTTAGAATCATCATACCTGAATCCACTCATTATGCTGCTATGGGCCTGATGACATAGATTGCATTGCAGACTGATGTTGCATTGTACGTAAGTACCACAACTTCTTCATCCATTTTTCACTTTCTGCGATATTAAACTTGCACCATAAACGAGGTTCTTGTAAACAGAGCCGTCCGAAACTTTGGGGTGGCTGTGTCTTTTTGATTTTAATTTCCCTAAACTATAGGACCATAAGTGGAAGTGCCCTAGGCTCTGTTGCTTTGTTTTTTAGATGTTTTAGGAAACACCATACACTTCTCCAGAGTGGCTGTTGGCAATTTACATCCCGCCCATGAGCATAACAAGGCTCCCAGTTCTCCATGGCCTGTCCTGCCTTTCTGGATTTTACACTTTTTTCAGATGGCCCTTTTGACCGGGGGGAAGTGAGACTTCATTGTAGTGCAGATTTCCTTTGCAAGCTTGCTTGGTTGGCCAAAAGGGCCTATGAGTTTTTTCCTGAATATATTCAGGAAAAAACGCATACGCTCTTTTTGGCCAAGTGTATCATTGTCGACGTTCTGCCTCTTTTCCTATGCTTTCAATGCAATTCCAGTCTACCTCCTGAAATCGGTTTCCTGCAATTCTGCCCCGCTTTCAAGTCCTCTTGGCAGCCTTACTTCAGTATATTTTTGGACGATAGCTGTCATTTATAACTCTGCAGGTTTGTGAATTACAGTGCCCCTGAGCTCCTTTCTTCAACTCGCTCTCTTGTGAGCTGGCTGCAACACCGCAGGGTTGCTTCAGTCACTAAAATGGTTTGGCACGGCATGCTGAGCCTTTGGTTATTTCCTCTTCCTGGTGGGAAATGAGAGTTAAATTTGCCCGTCCTGACACCTCCAGCTAGTCTCTCATTGGTTCTCCCTATTCCTGTTCATCTTCCGCAGAAATTGCAAACTGGGCCAAACAGGAGGTTAAAGACACTGACTCTCCAAGTCGGGAGAGTGTTAGTAAAGCATCTGGAATGTTGCACCCGAGTACAAGGGGACGAGAACTGAAGCATATTGGAACACGTCTCCCGATCACATGGTTGATCATACTCTGGGTTCCACATGCATGTTTTAGCTGAAGGAAGAATCCCTTAAACCTGGACAGTTGAGACCCGTGGAATGGGTACCATGCAATGTGACTTCAAAGGGGTTTCATTTGCTCACCGAACCTTTCCAATCCTATCACTGCTGCGTTTATGCCCCTGTACACACGCTTGATTCTCTTTCAGAGACATAGCAATCCATAGGTTTTAAGATACTTACTAGTCAGATACATTCTTAGGTGTTTAATTTGGGGTGTTGAGTCCATTTCGTTGAGCAAGGAGTAGCTCTTGTCTATTCCATATTTGGCTTAAGGAACTTTATCTGTGCTTATTTCAATCTCTGGTTTTATGCAGCACCCCAACTCACCTTTCCCCTTAAGCAAGCATAAGTTGGTTTTCTAAATTTGAGACCCTGTTCTGTTCTGTAATCCAGTTCCTGTGTAGCCAAGTTTACATTCTGTGTATTAGTAATATCTTATGATGTTTCTTTTTCCATGCGACTTATTTCAGTTAGAATCATCATACCTGAATTCACTCATTATGCTGCTACGGGCCTGATGACATAGATTTCATTGCTGAGTGATATTGCATTGTACGTAAGTACCACAACTTCTTTATCCATTTTTCACTTTCTGCAATATTGAACTTGTACCGTAAACGAGGTGCTTGTAAACAGAGCCGTCCCAAACTTTGGGGTGGCTGTGTCTTTTTCATTTTGATTTCCCTAAGCTATAGGACCATAAGTGGATGTGCCCTAGGCTCTGTTGCTTTGTTTTTTAGATGTTTCAGGAAACACCATACACTTCACCCTAGTGGCTGTTCGCAATTTACATCCCACCCATCAGCATAACAAGGCTCCCAGTTCTCCATGGCCTGTCCTGCCTTTCTGGATTTTACACTTTTTTCAGATGGCCCTTTTGACCGGGGGGAAGTGAGACTTCATTGTAGTGCAGATTTCCTTTGCAAGCTTGCTTGGTTGGCCAAAAAGGGCGTATGCAATTTTTCCTGAATATATTCAGGAAAAAACGCATACGCCCTTTTTGGCCAAGTGCATCATTGTCGACGTTCTGCCTCTTTTCCTATGCTTTAAATGCAATTCCAGTCTACCTCCTGAAATCGATTTCCTGCAATTCTGCCCCGCTTTCAAGTCCTCTTGGCAGCCTTAATTCAGTATATTTTTGGACGATAGCTGTCATTTATAACTCTGCAGGTTTGTGAATTACAGTGCCCTTGAGCTCCTTTCTTCAACTCGCTTTCTTGTGAGCTGGCCGCAACACCGCAGGATTGCTTCAGGCCCTAATCTGGTTCCGGCACAGTATGCTGAGCCTTTGGTTAATTCCTCTTCCTGGTGGGAAATGAGAGTTAAATTTGCCCGTCCAGACAACTCCAGCTAGTCTCTCATTGGTTCTCCCTATTCCTGTTCATCTTCCGCAGAAATTGCAAACTGGGCCAAACAGGAGGTTAAAGGCACTGACTCTCCAATTCGGGAGAGTGTTAGTAAAGCGTCTGGAATGTTGCACCCAAGTACCAGGGGACGAAAATGGAGACATATTTGAACACGTCTCCAGATCACACGGTTGATCATGCTCTGGTTTCCACATGCATGTTTTAGGTGAAGGAAGAATCCCTTAAACCTGGAGAGTTGAGACCCGTGGAATGGGTACCATGATATATGATTTCAAAGGGTCTTCATTTGCTCACCGAACCTCTCCAATCCTATCACGGCTGCGTTGATGCCCCTGTATACATGCTTGTTTCTCTTTCGGAGACATAGCAATCCATAGGTTTTAAGATACTTACTAGTCAGGTACATTCTTAGGCGTTTAATATGGGGTGTTGAGTCCATTTCATTGAGCAAGTAGTAGCTCTTGTCTATTCCATATTTGGCTTAAGGAACTTTATCTGTGCTCATTTCAATCTCTGGTTTTATGCAGCACCCCAACTCACCATTCCCCTTAAGCAAGCATAAGTTGGTTTTCTACATTTGAGACCCTCTTCTCTTTTGTAATCCAGTTCCTGTGTAGCCAAGTTTACATTCCGTGTATTAGTGATATCTTATAATGTTTCTTTTTCTCTGTGACTTATTTCAGTTAGCATCATCATACCTGAATCCACTCATTATGCTGCTACGGGCCTGATGACATAGATTTCATTGCTGAGTGGTATTGCATTGTACGTCAGTACCACAACACCTTTATCCATTTTTCACTTTCTGCGATATTGAACTTGTACCGTAAATGAGGTTCTTGTAAACAGAGCCATTCCAAACTTTGGGGTGGCTGTGTCTTTTTGATTTTAATTTCCCTAAGCTATAGGACCATAAGTGGAAGTGCCCTAGGCTCTGTTGCTTTATTTTTTAGATGTTTCAGGAAACACCATACACTTCTCCCCAGTGGCTGTTGGCAATTTACATCCCGCCCATCAGCATAAGAAGGCTCCCAGTTCTCCATGGCCTGTCCTGCCTTTCTGGATTTTACACTTTTTTCAGAAAACCCTTTTGACCCGGGGGAAGTGAGACTTCATTGTAGTGCAGATTTCCTTTGCAAGCTTGCTAGGTTGGCCAAAAAGGGCGTATGCCTTTTTTCCTGAATATATTCAGGAAAAAACGCATACGCCCTTTTTGGCCAAGTGCATCATTGTCGACGTTCTGCCTCTTTTCCTATGCTTTAAGTGCAATTCCTGTCTAACTCCTGAAGTCGGTTTCCTGCAATTCTGCCCCACTTTCAAGTCCTCTTGGCAGCCTTACTTCAGTATATTTTTGGACGATAGCTCTCATTTATAACTCTGCAGGTTTGTGAATTTCAGTGCCCCTGAGCTCCTTTCTTCAACTCGCTTTCTTGTGAGCTGGCCGCAGCACCGCAGGATTGCTTCAGGCCCTAATCTGGTTACGGCATGGCATGTTGAGCGTTTGGTTAATTCCTCTTCCTGGTGGGAAATGAGAGTTAAATTTGCCCGTCCAGACACCTCCAGCTAGTCTCTCATTGGTTCTCCCTATTCCTGTTCATCTTCCGCAGAAATTGCAAACTGGGCCAAACAGGAGGTTAAAGGCACTGACTCTCCAAGTCGAGAGAGTGTTAGTAAAGCGTCTGGAATGTTGCACCCGAGTACCAGGGGTCGAAAACTGAGACATATTGGAACATATCTCCCGATCACACGGTTGATCATACTCTGGGTTCCACATGCATGTTTTAGCTGAAGGAAGAATCCCTTAAACCTGGAGAGTTGAGACCCGTGGAATGGGTACCATGCAATATGACTTCAAAGGGTCTTCATTTGCTCACCGAACGTCTCCAATCCTATCACTGCTGTGTTTATGCCCCTGTGCACAGGCTGGATTCTCTTTCGGAGACATAGCAATCCATAAGTTTTAAGAAACTTACTAGTCAGGTACATTCTTAGGCGTTTAATATGGGGTGTTGAGTCCATTTCGTTGAGCAAGGAGTAGCTCTTGTCTATTACATATTTGGCTTAAGGAACTTTATCTGTGCTCATTTCAATCTCTGGTTTTCTGCAGCACCCCAACTCACCTTTCCCCTTAAGCAAGCATAAGTTGGTTTTCTTAATTTGAGACCCTGTTCTGTTTTGTAATTCAGTTCCTGTGTAGCCAAGTTTACATTCCGTGTATGAGTGATATCTTATGATGTTTCTTTTTCTGTGTGACTTATTTCAGTTAGAATCATCATACCTGAATCCACTCATTATGCTGCTACGGGCCTGATGACATAGATTTCATTGCTGAGTGATATTGCATTGTACGTAAGTACCACAACTTCTTTATCCATTTTTTGCTTTCTGCGATATTGAACTTGTACCGTAAACGAGGTTCTTGTAAACAGAGCCGTCCCAAACATTGGGGTGGCCGCGTCGTTTTGATTTTAATTTCCCTAAGCTATAGGACCATAAGTGGAAGTGCCCTAGGCTCTGTTGCTTTGTTTTTTAGATGTTTCAGGAAACACCATACACTTCTCCCGAGTGGCTGTTGGCAATTTACATCCCGCCCATCAGCATAACAAGGCTCCCAGTTCTCCATGGCCTGTCCTGCCTTTCTGGATTTTACACTTTTTTCAGATGGCCCTTTTGACCTGGGGGAAGTGAGACTTCATTGTAGTGCAGATTACCTTTGCAAGCTTGCTTGGTTGGCCAAAAAGGGCGTATACGTTTTTTCCTGAATATATTCAGGAAAAAACGCATAAGCCCTTTTTGGCCAAGTGCATCATTGTCCACGTTCTGCCTCTTTTCCTATGCTTTAAATGCAATTCCTGTCTACCTTCTGAAATCAGTTTCCTGCAATTCTGCCCCGCTTTCAACTCCTCTTGGCAGCCTTTCTTCACTATATTTTTGGACGATAGCTGTCATTTATAACTCTGTAGGTTTGTGAATTACAGTGCCCCTGAGCTCCTTTCTTCAACTCGCTTTCTTGTGAGCTGGCCGCAACACCGCAGGATTGCTTCAGGCCCTAATCTCCTTATGGCACGGCAGGCTGAGCCTTTTGTTAATTCCTCTTCCTGGTGGGAAATGAGAGTTAAATTTGCCCATCCAGACACCTCCAGCTAGTCTCTCATTGGTTCTCCCTATTCCTGTTCATCTTCCGCACAAATTGCAAACTGGGCCAAACAGGAGGTTAAAGGCACTGACTTTCCAAGTTGGGAGAGTGTTAGTTAAGCGCTCTGGAATGCTGCACCCGAGTCCCAGTGGACGAGAACTGAGACATATTTCAACACGTCTCCCGAAAACATGGTTGATCATACTCTGGGTTCCACATGCATGTTTTAGCTGAAGGAAGAATCCCTTAAACCTGGAGAGTTGAGACCCGTGGAATGGATACCATGCAATATGACTTCAAAGGGTCTTAATTTGCTCACCGAACCTCTCCAATCCTATCACTGTTGCGTTTATGCCCCTGTACACACGCTTGATTCTCTTTCGTAGACATAGCAATCCATAGGTTTTAAGATACTCGTCAGCTAAGTTCTTAGGCGTTTAATATGGGGTGTTGAGTCCATTTCGTTGAGCAAGGAGTAGCTCTTGTCTATTACATATTTGGCTTAATGAACTTTATCTGTGCTCATTTCAATCTCTGGTTTTATGCAGCACCCCAACTCACCTTTCCCCTTAAGCAAGCATAAGTTGGTTTTCTAAATTTGAGTCCCTGTTCTGTTTTGTAATCCAGTTCCTGTGTAGCCAAGTTTACATTCCGTGTATTAGTGATATCTTATGATGTTTCTTTTTCTGTGTGACTTATTTCAGTTAGAATCATCATACCTGAATCCACTCATTATGCTGCTATGGGCCTGATGACATAGATTTCATTGCAGACTGATGTTGCATTGTACGTAAGTACCCCAACTTCTTCATCCATTTTTCACTTTCTGCGATATTAAACTTGCACCATAAACGAGGTTCTTGTAAACAGAGCCGTCGGAAACTTTGGGGTGGCTGTGTCTTTTTGATTTTAATTTCCGTAAGATATAGGACCATAAGTGGAAGTGCCCTAGGCTCTGTTGATTTGTTTTTTAGATGTTTCAGGAAACACCATACACTTCTCCCTAGTGGCTGTTGGCAATTTACATCCCGCCCATCAGCATAACAAGTCTCGTAGTTCTCCATGACCTGTCCTGCCTTTCTGGATTTTACACTTTTTTCAGATGGCCCTTTTGACCGGGGGGAAGTGAGACTTCATTGTAGTGCAGATTTCCTTTGCAAGCTTGCTTGGTTGGCCAAAAAGAGCGTATGCGTTTTTTTCCTGAATATATTCAGGAAAAAACGCATACGCGCTTTTCGGCCAAGTGCATCATTGTCGAAGTTCTGCCTCTTTTCCTATGCTTTAAATGCAATTCCAGTCTACCTCCTGAAATCGGTTTCCTGCAATTCTGCCCCGCTTTCAAGTCCTCTTGGCAGCCTTACTTCAGTATATTTTTGGACGATAGCTGTCATTTATAACTCTGCAGGTTTGTGAATTACAGTGCCCCTGAACTCCTTTCTTCAACTCGCTTTCTTGTGAGCTGGCCGCAATATCGCAGGATTGCTTCAGGCCCTAATCTGGTTCCGGTACGGCTCGCTGAGCTTTAGGTTAATTCCTCTTCCTGGTGGGAAATGAGAGTTAAATTTACCCGTCCAGACACCTCCAGCTAGTCTCTCATTGGTTCTCCCTATTCCTATTCATCTTCTGCAGAAATTGCAAACTGGGCCAAATAGGAGGTTAAAGGCACTGACTCTCCAAGTCGGGAGAGCGTTAGTAAAGCGTCTGCAATGTTGCACCCGAGTACCAGGGGACGAGAACTGAGACCTATTTGAACACGTCTCCCGATCACACGGTTGATCATACTCTGGCTTCCACATGCATGTTTTACCTGAAGAAAGAATCCCTTAAACCTGCTGAGTTGAGACCCGTGGAATGGGTACCATGCAATATGAGTTCAAAGGGTCTTCATTTGCTCACCGAACCTCTCCAATCTTATCACTGCTGCATTTATGCCCCTGTACACACGCTTGATTCTCTTTCGGGGACATAGCAATCCATAGGTTTTAAGATACTTACTAGTCAGGTACATTCTTAGGTGTTTAATATGGGGTGTTGAGTCCATTTCGTTGAGCAAGGAGTAGCTCTGGTCTATTACATATTTGGCTTAAGGAACTTTATCTGTGCTCATTTCAATCTCTGGTTTTATGCAGCACCCCAACTCACCTTTCCCCTTAAGCCAGCATAAGTTGGTTTTCTAAATTTGAGACCCTGTTCTGTTTTGTTATCCAGTTCCTGTTTAGCCAAGTTTACATTCCGTGTATTAGTGATATCTTATGATGTTTCTTTTTCTGTGTGACTTATTTCAGTTAGAATCATCATATGTGAATCCACTCATTATGCTGCTACGGGCCTGATGACATAGATTTAATTGCTGAGTGATATTGCATTGTACGTCAGTACCACAACTCCTTTATCCATTTTTTGCTTTCTGTGATATTGAACTTGTACCGTAAACTAGGTTCTTGTAAACAGAGCCGTCGCAAACTTTGGGGTGGCTGTGTCTTTTTGATTTTAATTTCCCTAAGCTGTAGGACCATAAGTGGAAGTACCCTAGGCTCTGTTGCTTTGTTTTTTAGATGTTTCTGGAAACACCATACACTTCTCCCCAGTGGCTGTTGGCAATTTATATCCCGCCCATCAGCATAACAAGGCTCCCAGTTCTCCATGGCCTGTCCTGCCTTTCTGGAGTTTACACTTTTTTCAGATGGCCCTTTTTACCGGGGGGAAGTGAGACTTCATTGTAGTGCAGATTTCCTTTGCAAGCTTGCTTGGTTGGCCAAAAAGGGCGTATGCGTTTTTTCCTGCAGGAAAAAACACGTACGCCCTTTTTGGCCAAGTGCATCATTGTCGACGTTCTGCCTCTTTTCCTATGCTTTAAATGCAATTCCAGTCTACCTCCTGAAATCGGTTTCCTGCAATTCTGCCCCGCTTTCAAGTCCTCTTGGCAGCCTTACTTCAGTATATGTTTGGACGATAGCTGTCATTTATAACTCTGCAGGTTTGTGAATTACAGTGCCCCTGAGCTCCTTTCTTCAACTCGCTTTCTTGTGAGCTGGCCGCAACACTGCAGGATTGCTTCGGGCAATAATCTGGTTCTGGCATGGCAAGCTGAGACTTTGGTTAATTCCTCTTCCTGGTGGGAAATGAGAGTTAAATTTGCCCGTCCAGACACCTCCAGCTAGTCTCTCATTGGTTCTCCCTATTCCTGTTCATGTTCCGCAGAAATTGCAAACTGGGCCAAACAGGAGTTTAAAGGCACTGACTCTCCAAGTCGGGAGAGTGTTAGTAAAGCGTCTGGAATGTTGCACCCGAGTACCAGGGGACGAGATCTGAGACATATTGGAACACGTCTCCCGATCACAAGGTTGATCATACTCTGGGTTCCACATGCATGTTTTAGCTGAAGGAAGAATCCCTTAAACCTGGAGAGTTGAGACCCGTGGAATGGGTACCATGCAATATGACTCCAAAGGGTCTTCATTTTCTCACCGCTCCATTCCAATCCTATCATTGCTGCATTTATGCCCATGTACACACGCTTGATTCTCTTTCGGAGACATAGCAATCCATAGGTTTTAAGATACTTACTAGTCAGGTACATTCTTAGGCGTTTAATATGGGGTGTTGAGTCCATTTCGTTGAGCAAGGAGTAGCTCTTGTCTATTACATATTTGGCTTAAGGGACTTTATCTGTGCTTATTTCAATCTCTGGTTTTATGCAGCACCCCAACTCACATTTCCCCTTAAGCAAGCATAAGTTGGTTTTCTAAATTTGAGACCCTGTTCTGTTTTGTAATTCAGTTCCTGTGTAGCCAAGTTTACATTCCGTGTATTAGTGATATCTTATGATGTTTCTTTTTCTGTGTGACTTATTTCAGTTAGAATCATCATACCTGAATCCACTCATTATGCTACTACGGGCCTGATGACTTAGATGTCATTGCTGAGTGATAGTGCGTTGTACGTAAGTACCACAACTTCTTTATCCATTTTTCGCTTTCTGCGATATTGAACTTGTACCGTAAACGAGGTTCTTGTAAACCGAGCCGTCCCAAACTTTGGGGTGCCTGTGTCTTTTTGATTTTAATTTCCCTATGCTATAGGACCATAAGTGGAAGAGCCCTAGGCTCTGTTGCTTTGTCTTTTAGATGTTTCAGGAAACACCATACACTTCTGCCGAGTGGCTGTTGGCAATTTACATCCCGCCCATCAGCATAACAAGGCTCCCAGTTCTCCATGGCCTGTCCTGCATTTCTGGATTTTACACTTTTTTCAGATGGCCCTTTGGACCCGGGGGAAGTGAGACTTCATTGTAGTGCAGATTTCCTTTGCAAGCTTACTAGGTTAGCCAAAAAGGGCGTATGCGTTTTTTCCTGAATATATTCAGGAAAAAACGCATACGCCCTTTTTGGCCAAGTGCATCATTGTCGACGTTCTGCCTCTTTTCCTATGCTTTAAGTGCAATTCCAGTCTACCTCCTGAAATCGGTTTCCTGCAATTCTGCCCCACTTTCAAGTCCTCTTGGCAGCCTTACTTCAGTATATTTTTGGACGATAGCTGTCATTTATAACTCTGCAGGTTTGTGAATTTCAGTGCCCCTGAGCTCCTTTCTTCAACTCGCTTTCTTGTGAGCTGGCCGCAACACCGCAGGATAGCTTCAGGCCCTAATCTGGTTACGGCACGGCACGCTGAGCGTTTGGTTAATTCCTCTTCCTGGTGGGAAATGAGAGTTAAATTTGCCCGCCCAGACACCTCCAGCTGGTCTCTCATTGGTTCTCCCTATTCCTGTTCATCTTCCGCAGAAATTGCAAACTGGGCCAAACAGGAGGTTAAAGGCACTGACTCTCCAAGTCGGGAGAGTGTTAGTAAAGCGTCTGGAATGTTGCATCCGAGTACCAGGGGACGAGAACTGAGACATATTGGAACACGTCTCCCGATCACACGGTTGATCATACTCTGGGTTCCACATGCATGTTTTAGCTGAAGGAAGAATCCCTTAAACCTGGAGAGTTGAGACCCGTGGAATGGGTACCATGAAATATGACTTCAAACGGTCTTCATTTGCTCACCGATGCTCTCCAATCCTATCACTGCTGCGTTTATAGCCCTGTACACACGCTTGATTCTCTTTTGGAGGCATAGCAATCCATAGGTTTTAAGATACTTACTAGTCAGGTACATTCTTAGGCGTTTAATATGGGGTGTTGAGTCCATTTCGTTGAGCAAGGAGTAGCTCTTGTCTATTCCATATTTGGCTTAAGGAACTTTATCTGTGCTCATTTCAATCTCTGGTTTTATGCAGCACCCCAACTCACCTTTCCCCTTAAGCAAGCATAAGTTGGTTTTCTAAATTTGAGACCCTGTTCTGTTCTGTAATCCAGTTCCTGTGTAGCCAAGTTTACATTCCGTGTATTAGTGATATCTTATGATGTTTCTTTTTCCGTGTGACTTATTTCAGTTAGAATCATCATACCTGAATCCACTCATTATGCTGCTACGGGCCTGATGACATAGATTTCATTGCTGAGTGATATTGCATTGTACCTAAGTACCACAACTTCTTTATCCATTTTTCACTTTCTGCGATATTGAACTTGTACCATAAACGAGGTGCTTGTAAACAGAGCCGTCCCAAATTTTGGGGTGGCTGTGTCTTTTTCATTTTGATTTCCCTAAGCTATAGGACCATAAGTGGATGTGCCCTAGGCTCTGTTGCTTTGTTTTTTAGATGTTTCAGGAAACACCATACACTTCACCCTAGTGGCTGTTCGCAATTTACATCCCGCCCATCAGCATAACAAGGCTCCCAGTTCTCCATGGCCTGTCCTGCCTTTCTGGATTTTACACTTTTTTCAGATGGCCCTTTTGACCGGGGGGGAAGTGAGACTTCATTGTAGTGCAGATTTCCTTTGCAAGCTTGCTTGGTTGGCCAAAAAGCGCGTATGCGTTTTTTCCTGCAGGAAAAACGCATACGCCCTTTTTGGCCAAGTGCATCATTGTCGACGTTCTGCCTCTTTTCCTATGCTTTAAATGCAATTCCAGTCTACCTCCTGAAATCGGTTTCCTGCAATTCTGCCCCGCTTTCAAGTCCTCTTGGCAGCCTTACTTCAGTATATATTTGGAAGATAGCTGTCATTTATAACTTTGCAGGTTTGTGAATTACAGTGCCCCTGAGCTCCTTTCTTCAACTCACTTTCTTGTGAGCTGGCGGCAACACCGCAGGATTGCTTCAGGCCCTAATCTGGTTCCGGTACGGCACGCTGAGCCTTTGGTTAATTCCTCTTCCTGGTGGGAAATGAGAGTTAATTTTGCCCGTCCAGACACCTCCAGCTAGTCTCTCATTGGTTCTCCCTATTCCTGTTCATGTTCCGCAGAAATTGCAAACTGGGCCAAACAGGAGGTTAAAGGCACTGACTCTCCATGTCGGCAGAGTGTTAGTAAAGCATCTGGAATGTTGCACCCGAGTACCAGGGGACGAGATCTGAGACATATTGGAACACGTCTCCCGATCACAAGGTTGATCATACTCTGGGTTCCACATGCATGTTTTAGCTGAAGGAAGAATCCCTTAAACCTGGAGAGTTGAGACCCGTGGAATGGGTACCATGCAATATGACTTCAAAGGGTCTTCGTTTGCTCACCGAAACTCTCCAATCTTATCACTGCTGCGTTTATGCCCCTGTACACACGCTGGATTCTCTTTCAGAGACACAGCAATCCATAGGTTTTAAGGTACTTACTAGTCAGGTACATTCTTAGGCGTTTAATATGGGGTGTTGAGTCCATTTTGTTGAGCAAGGAGTAGCTCTTGTCTATTCCATATTTGGCTTAAGGAACTTTATCTGTGCTCATTTCAATGTCTGGTTTTATGCAGCACCCCACCTCACCTTTCCCCTTAAGCAAGCATGTTGGTTTTCTAAATTTGAGACCCTGTTCTGTTTTGTAATCCAGTTCCTGTGTAGCCAAGTTTACATTCCGTGTATTAGTGATATCTTATGATGTTTCTTTTTCTATGTGACTTATTTCAGTTAGAATCATCATACCTGAATCCACTCATTATGCTGCTACGGGCCTGATGACATAGATTTCATTGCTGAGTGGTATTGCATTGTACGTAAGTACCACAACTTCTTTATCCATTTCTCACTTTCTGCGATATTGAACTTGTACCATAAACGAGGTTCTTGTAAACAGAGCCGTCCCAAACTTTGGGGTGGCTGTGTCTTTTTCATTTTAATTTCCCTAAGCTGTAGGACTATAAGTGGAAGTGCCCTAGGCTCTGTTGCTTTGTTTTTTAGATGTTTCAGGAAACACCATACACTTCTCCAAAGTGGCTGTTGGCAATTTACATCACGCTCATCAGCATAACAAGGCTCCCCGTTCTCCATGGCCTGTCCTGACTTTCTGGATTTTACACTTTTTTCAGATGGCCCTTTTGACCGGGGTAAAGTGAGACTTCATTGTAGTGGAGATTTCCTTTGCAAGCTTGCTTGGTTGGCCAAAAAGGGCATATGCGTTTTTCCTGAATATATTCAGGAAAAAACGCATATGCCCTTTTTGGCAAGGTGCATCATTGTCGACGTTCTGCCTCTTTTCCTATGCTTTAAATGCAATTCCAGTCTACCTCTTGAAATCAGATTCCTGCAATTCTGCCCCAATTTCAAGTCCTCTTGGCAGCCTTACTTCAGTATATTTTTGGACGATAGCTGTCATTTATAACTCTGCAGGTTTGTGAATTTCAGTGCCCCTGAGCTCCTTTCTTCAACTCGCTTTCTTGTGAGCCGGCCGCAACACCAAATGATTGCTTTACAGCCTAATCTGCTTCCGGCATGGCACGCTGAGCCTTTGGTTAATTCCTCTTCCTGGTGGGAAATGAGAGTTAAATTTGCCCGTCCACACACCTCTAGCTAGTCTCTCATTGGTCCTCCCTATTCCTGTTCATCTTCTGCAGAAATTGCAAACTGGGCCAAACAGGAGCTTAAAGGCACTGACTCTCCAAGTCGGGAGAGTGTTAGTAAAGCATCTGGAATGTTGCACCCGAGTACCAGGGGACGAGAACTGAGACATACTGGAACACGTCTCCTGATCACACGGTTGATCATTCTCTGGGTTCCACATGCATGTTTTAGCTGAAGGAAGAATCCCTTAAACCTGGACAGTTGAGACCCGTGGAATGGGTACCATGCAATATGACTCCAAAGGGTCTTCATTTTCTCACCGCTCCATTCCAGTCCTATCATTGGTGCGATTATGCCCATGTACACACGATTGATTCTCTTTCGGAGACATAGCAATCCATAGGTTTTAAGATAATTACTAGTCAGGTACATTCTTAGGCGTTTAATATGGGGTGTTGAGTCCATTTCGTTGAGCAAGGAGTAGCTCTTGTCTATTCCATATTTGGCTTAAGGGACTTTATCTGTGCTTATTTCAATCTCTGGTTTTATGCAGCACCCCAACTCACATTTCCCCTTAAGCAAGCATAAGTTTGTTTTCTAAATTTGAGACCCTGTTCTGTTTTGTAATTCAGTTCCTGTGTAGCCAAGTTTACATTCCGTGTATTAGTGATATCTTATGATGTTTCTTTTTCTGTGTGACTTATTTCAGTTAGAATCATCATACCTGAATCCACTCATTATGCTGCTACGGGCCTGATGACTTAGATGTCATTGCTGAGTGATATTGCATTGTACGTAAGTACCACAACTTCTTTATCCATTTTTCGCTTTCTGCGATATTGAACTTGTACCGTAAACGAGGTTCTTGTTAACCGATCCGTCCCAAACTTTGGGGTGGCTGTGTCTTTTTGATTTTAATTTCCCTATGCTATAGGACCATAAGTGGAAGAGCCCTAGGCTCTGTTGCTTTGTTTTTTAGATGTTTCAGGAAACACCATACACTTCTCCCTAGTGGCTGTTGGCAATTTACATCCCGCCCATCAGCATAACAAGGCTCCCAGTTCTCCATGGCCTGTCCTGCCTTTCTGGATTTTACACTTTTTTCAGATGGCCCTTTTGACCGGGGGGAAGTGAGACTTCATTGTAGTGCAGATTTCCTTTGCAAGCTTGCTTGGTTGGCCAAAAAGGGCGGATGCGTTTTTTCCTGAATATATTCACGAAAAAACGCATACGCCCTTTTTGTCCAAGTGCATCATTGTCCACGTTATGCCTCTTTGCTTATGCTTTAAATGCAAATCCACTCTACCTCCTGAAATCGGTTTCCTGCAATTCTGCCCCGCTTTCAAGTCCTCTTGGCAGCCTTACTTCAGTATATTTTTGGACGATAGCTGTCATTTATAACTCTGCAGTTTTGTGAATTACAGTGCCCCTGAGCTCCTTTCTTCAACTCGCTTTCTTGTGAGCTGGCCGCAACACCGCAGGATTGCTTCAGGCCCTAATCTGGTGCCGGCAAGGCACGCTGAGCCTTTGGTTAATTCCTCTTCCTGGTGGGATATGAGAGTTAAATTTGCCCATCCAGACACCTCCAGCTAGTCTCTCATTGGTTCTTCCTATTCCTGGAAATATTCCGCAGAAATTGCAAACTTGGCCAAACAGGAGGTTAAAGGCACTGACTCTCCAAGTCGGGAGAGTGTTAGTAAAGTGTCTGGAATGTTGCACCCGAGTACCAGGGGACGAAAACTGAGACATATTGGAACACATCTCCCGATCACACGGTTGATCATACTCTGGGTTCCACATGCATGTTTTAGCTGAAGGAAGAATCCCTTAAACCTGGAGAGTTGAGACCCGTGGAATGGGTACCATGCAATATGACTTCAAAGGGTCTTCATTTGCTCACCGAACGTCTCCAATCCTATCACTGCTGTGTTTATGCCCCTGTGCACAGGCTGGATTCTCTTTCGGAGACATAGCAATCCATAAGTTTTAAGAAACTTACTAGTCAGGTACATTCTTAGGCGTTTAATATGGGGTGTTGAGTCCATTTCGTTGAGCAAGGAGTAGCTCTTGTCTATTACATATTTGGCTTAAGGAACTTTATCTGTGCTCATTTCAATCTCTGGTTTTCTGCAGCACCCCAACTCACCTTTCCCCTTAAGTAAGCATAAGTTGGTTTTCTTAATTTGAGACCCTGTTCTGTTTTGTAATTCAGTTCCTGTGTAGCCAAGTTTACATTCCGTGTATTAGTGATATCTTATGATGTTTCTTTTTCTGTGTGACTTATTTCAGTTAGAATCATCATACCTGAATCCACTCATTATGCTGCTACGGGCCTGATGACATAGATTTCATTGCTGAGTGATATTGCATTGTACGTAAGTACCACAACTTCTTTATCCATTTTTTGCTTTCTGCGATATTGAACTTGTACCGTAAACGAGGTTCTTGTAAACAGAGCCGTCCCAAACATTGGGGTGGCCGCGTCGTTTTGATTTTAATTTCCCTAAGCTATAGGACCATAAGTGGAAGTGCCCTAGGCTCTGTTGCTTTGTTTTTTAGATGTTTCAGGAAACACCATACACTTCTCCCGAGTGGCTGTTGGCAATTTACATCCCGCCCATCAGCATAACAAGGCTCCCAGTTCTCCATGGCCTGTCCTGCCTTTCTGGATTTTACACTTTTTTCAGATGGCCCTTTTGACCTGGGGGAAGTGAGACTTCATTGTAGTGCAGATTACCTTTGCAAGCTTGCTTGGTTGGCCAAAAAGGGCGTATACGTTTTTTCCTGAATATATTCAGGGAAAAACGCATAAGCCCTTTTTGGCCAAGTGCATCATTGTCCACGTTCTGCCTCTTTTCCTATGCTTTAAATGCAATTCCTGTCTACCTTCTGAAATCAGTTTCCTGCAATTCTGCCCCGCTTTCAACTCCTCTTGGCAGCCTTTCTTCACTATATTTTTGGACGATAGCTGTCATTTATAACTCTGTAGGTTTGTGAATTACAGTGCCCCTGAGCTCCTTTCTTCAACTCGCTTTCTTGTGAGCTGGCCGCAACACCGCAGGATTGCTTCAGGCCCTAATCTCCTTATGGCACGGCAGGCTGAACCTTTTGTTAATTCCTCTTCCTGGTGGGAAATGAGAGTTAAATTTGCCCATCCAGACCTCTCCAGCTAGTCTCTCATTGGTTCTCCCTATTCCTGTTCATCTTCCGCACAAATTGCAAACTGGGCCAAACAGGAGGTTAAAGGCACTGACTCTCCAAGTCGGGAGAGTGTTAGTTAAGCACTCTGGAATGCTGCACCCGAGTCCCAGTGGACGAAAACTGAGACATATTTCAACACGTCTCCCGAAAACATGGTTGATCATACTCTGGGTTCCACATGCATGTTTTAGCTGAAGGAAGAATCCCTTAAACCTGGAGAGTTGAGACCCGTGGAATGGATACCATGCAATATGACTTCAAAGGGTCTTAATTTGCTCACCGAACCTCTCCAATCCTATCACTGTTGCGTTTATGCCCCTGTACACACGCTTGATTCTCTTTCGTAGACATAGCAATCCATAGGTTTTAAGATACTAGTCAGCTAAGTTCTTAGGCGTTTAATATGGGGTGTTGAGTCCATTTCGTTGAGCAAGGAGTAGCTCTTGTCTATTACATATTTGGCTTAATGAACTTTATCTGTGCTCATTTCAATCTCTGGTTTTATGCAGCACCCCAACTCACCTTTCCCCTTAAGCAAGCATAAGTTGGTTTTCTAAATTTGAGTCCCTGTTCTGTTTTGTAATCCAGTTCCTGTGTAGCCAAGTTTACATTCCGTGTATTAGTGATATCTTATGATGTTTCTTTTTCTGTGTGACTTATTTCAGTTAGAATCATCATACCTGAATCCACTCATTATGCTGCTATGGGCCTGATGACATAGATTTCATTGCAGACTGATGTTGCATTGTACGTAAGTACCACAACTTCTTCATCCATTTTTCACTTTCTGCGATATTAAACTTGCACCATAAATGAGGTTCTTGTAAACAGAGCCGTCCGAAACTTTGGGGTGGCTGTGTCTTTTTGATTTTAATTTCCCTAAGCTATAGGACCATAAGTGGAAGTGCCCTAGGCTCTGTTGCTTTGTTTTTTAGATGTTTTAGGAAACACCATACAGTTCTCCAGAGTGGCTGTTGGCAATTTACATCCCGCCAATGAGCATAACAAGGCTCCCAGTTCTCCATGGCCTGTCCTGCCTTTCTGGATTTTACACTTTTTTCAGATGGCCCTTTTGACCGGGGGGAAGTGAGACTTCATTGTAGTGCAGATTTCCTTTGCAAGCTTGCTTGGTTGGCCAAAAGGGCCTATGAGTTTTTTCCTGAATATATTCAGGAAAAAACGCATACGCTCTTTTTGGCCAAGTGCATCATTGTCGACGTTCTGCCTCTTTTCCTATGCTTTCAATGCAATTCCAGTCTACCTCCTGAAATCGGTTTCCTGCAATTCTGCCCCGCTTTCAAGTCCTCTTGGCAGCCTTACTTCAGTATATTTTTGGACGATAGCTGTCATTTATAACTCTGCAGGTTTGTGAATTACAGTGCCCCTGAGCTCCTTTCTTCAACTCGCTCTCTTGTGAGCTGGCTGCAACACCGCAGGGTTGCTTCAGTCACTAAAATGGTTTGGCACGGCATGCTGAGCCTTTGGTTATTTCCTCTTCCTGGTGGGAAATGAGAGTTAAATTTGCCCGTCCTGACACCTCCAGCTAGTCTCTCATTGGTTCTCCCTATTCCTGTTCATCTTCCGCAGAAATTGCAAACTGGGCCAAACAGGAGGTTAAAGACACTGACTCTCCAAGTCGGGAGAGTGTTAGTAAAGCATCTGGAATGTTGCACCCGAGTACCAGGGGACGAGAACTGAAGCATATTGGAACACGTCTCCCGATCACACGGTTGATCATACTCTGGGTTCCACATGCATGTTCTAGCTGAAGGAAGAATCCCTTAAACCTGGACAGTTGAGACCCTTGGAATGGGTACCATGCAATGTGACTTCAAAGGGTCTTCATTTGCTCACCGAACCTCTCCAATCCTATCACTGCTGCGTTTATGCCCCTGTACACACGCTTGATTCTCTTTCAGAGACATAGCAATTCATAGGTTTTAAGATACTTACTAGTCAGGTACATTCTTAGGCGTTTAATTTGGGGTGTTGAGTCCATTTCGTTGAGCAAGGAGTAGCTCTGGTCTATTCCATATTTGGCTTAAGGAACTTTATCTGTGCTCATTTCAATCTCTGGTTTTATGCAGCACCCCAACTCACCTTTCCCCTTAAGCAAGCATAAGTTGGTTTTCTAAATTTGAGACCCTGTTCTGTTCTGTAATCCAGTTCCTGTGTAGCCAAGTTTACATTCTGTGTATTAGTGATATCTTATGATGTTTCTTTTTCCATGTGACTTATTTCAGTTAGAATCATCATACCTGAATTCACTCATTATGCTGCTACGGGCCTGATGACATAGATTTCATTGCTGAGTGATATTGCATTGTACGTAAGTACCACAACTTCTTTATCCATTTTTCACTTTCTGCGATATTGAACTTGTACCATAAATGAGGTGCTTGTAAACAGAGCCGTCCCAAACTTTGGGGTGGCTGTGTCTTTTTCATTTTGATTTCCCTAAGCTATAGGACCATAAGTGGATGTGCCCTAGGCTCTGTTGCTTTGTTTTTTAGATGTTTCAGGAAACACCATACACTTCACCCTAGTGGCTGTTCGCAATTTACATCCGACCCATCAGCATAACAAGGCTCCCAGTTCTCCATGGCCTGTCCTGCCTTTCTGGATTTTACACTTTTTTCAGATGGCCCTTTTGACCAGGGGGAAGTGAGACTTCATTGTAGTGCAGATTTCCTTTGCAAGCTTGCTTGGTTGGCCAAAAAGGGCGTATGCGATTTTTCCTGAATATATTCAGGAAAAAACGCATACGCCCTTTTTGGCCAAGTGCATCATTGTCGACGTTCTGCCTCTTTTCCTATGCTTTAAATGCAATTCCAGTCTACCTCCTGAAATCGGTTTCCTGCAATTCTGCCCCGCTTTCAAGTCCTCTTGGCAGCCTTATTTCAGTATATTTTTGGACGATAGCTGTCATTTATAACTCTGCAGGTTTGTGAATTACAGTGCCCCTGAGCTCCTTTCCTCAACTCGCTTTCTTGTGAGCTGGCCGCAACACCGCAGGATTGCTTCAGGCCCTAATCTGGTTCCGGCACAGTATGCTGAGCCTTTGGTTAATTCCTCTTCCTGATGGGAAATGAGAGTTAAATTTGCCCGTCCAGACAACTCCAGCTAGTCTCTCATTGGTTCTCCCTATTCCTGTTCATCTTCCGCAGAAATTGCAAACTGGGCCAAACAGGAGGTTAAAGGCACTGACTCTCCAAGTCGGGAGAGTGTTAGTAAAGCGTCTGGAATGTTGCACCCAAGTACCAGGGGACGAAAATGGAGACATATTTGAACACGTCTCCAGATCACACGGTTGATCATGCTCTGGTTTCCACATGCATGTTTTAGGTGAAGGAAGAATCCCTTAAACCTGGAGAGTTGAGACCCGTGGAATGGGTACCATGATATGTGATTTCAAAGTGTCTTCATTTGCTCACCGAACCTCTCCAGTCCTATCACGGCTGCGTTGATGCCCCTGTATACATGCTTGTTTCTCTTTCGGAGACATAGCAATCCATAGGTTTTAAGATACTTACTAGTCAGGTACATTCTTAGGCGTTTAATATGGGGTGTTGAGTCCATTTCATTGAGCAAGTAGTAGCTCTTGTCTATTCCATATTTGGCTTAAGGAACTTTATCTGTGCTCATTTCAATCTCTGGTTTTATGCAGCACCCCAACTCACCATTCCCCTTAAGCAAGCATAAGTTGGTTTTCTACATTTGAGACCCTCTTCTCTTTTGTAATCCAGTTCCTGTGTAGCCAAGTTTACATTCCGTATATTAGTGATATCTTATAATGTTTCTTTTTCTCTGTGACTTATTTCAGTTAGCATCATCATACCTGAATCCACTCATTATGCTGCTACGGGCCTGATGACATAGATTTCATTGCTGAGTGGTATTGCATTGTACGTCAGGTCCACAACACCTTTATCCATTTTTCACTTTCTGCGATATTCAACTTGTACCGTAAATGAGGTTCTTGTAAACAGAGCCATTCCAAACTTTGGGGTGGCTTTGTCTTTTTGATTTTAATTTCCCTAAGCTATAGGACCATAAGTGGAAGTGCCCTAGGCTCTGTTGCTTTATTTTTTAGATGTTTCAGGAAACACCATACACTTCTCCCCAATGGCTGTTGGCAATTTACATCCCGCCCATCAGCATAAGAAGGCTCCCAGTTCTCCATGGCCTGTCCTGCCTTTCTGGATTTTACACTTTTTTCAGATGGCCCTTTTGACCGGGGGGAAGTGAGACTTCATTGTAGTGCAGATTTCCTTTGCAAGCTTGCTTGGTTGGCCAAAAGGGCCTATGAGTTTTTTCCTGAATATATTCAGGAAAAAACGCATACGCCCTTTTTGGCCAAGTGCATCATTGTCGACGTTCTGCCTCTTTTCCTATGCTTTAAATGCAATTCCAGTCTACCTCCTGAAATCGGTTTCCTGCAATTCTGCCCCGCTTTCAAGTCCTCTTGGCAGCCTTACTTCAGTATATTTTTGGACGATAGCTGTCATTTATAACTCTGCAGGTTTGTGAATTACAGTGCCCCTGAGCTCCTTTCTTCAACTCGCTATCTTGTGAGCTGGCTGCAACACCGCATGATTGCTTCAGTCACTAAAATGGTTTGGCACGGCATGCTGAGCCTTTGGTTTTTTCCTCTTCCTGGTGGGAAATGAGAGTTAAATTTGCCCGTCCAGACACCTCCAGCTAGTCTCTCATTGGTTCTCCCTATTCCTGTTCATCTTCCGCAGAAATTGCAAACTGGGCCAAACAGGAGGTTAAAGACACTGACTCTCCAAGTCGGGAGAGTGTTAGTAAAGCCTCTGGAATGTTGCACCCGAGTACCAGGGGACGAGAACTGAAGCATATTGGAACACGTCTCCCGATCACACGGTTGATCATACTCTGGGTTCCACATGCATGTTTTAGCTGAAGGAAGAATCCCTTAAACCTGGACAGTTGAGACCCGTGGAATGGGTACCATGCAAAGTGACTTCAAAGGGTCTTCATTTGCTCACCGAACCTCTACAATCCTATCACTGCTGCGTTTATGCCCCTGTACACACACTTGATTCTCTTTCAGAGACATAGCAATCCATAGGTTTTAAGATACTTACTAGTCAGGTACATTCTTAGGCGTTTAATATGGGGTGTTGAGTCCATTTCGTTGAGCAAGGAGTAGCTCTTGTCTATTCCATATTTGGCTTAAGGAACTTTATCTGTGCTCATTTCAATCTCTGGTTTTATGCAGCACCCCAACTCACCTTTCCCCTTAAGCAAGCATAAGTTGGTTTTCTAAATTTGAGACCCTGTTCTGTTCTGTAATCCAGTTCCTGTGTAGCCAAGTTTACATTCTGTGTATTAGTGATATCTTATGATGTTTCTTTTTCCGTGTGACTTATTTCAGTTAGAATCATCATACCTGAATTCACTCATTATGCTGCTACGGGCCTGATGACATAGATTTCATTGCTGAGTGATATTGCATTGTACGTAAGTACCACAACTTCTTTATCCATTTTTCACTTTCTGCGATATTGAACTTGTACCATAAGCGAGGTGCTTGTAAACAGAGCCGTCCCAAACTTTGGGGTGGCTGTGTCTTTTTCATTTTGATTTCCCTAAGCTATAGGACCATAAGTGGTTGTGCCCTAGGCTCTGTTGCTTTGTTTTTTAGATGTTTCAGGAAACACCATACACTTCTCCCCAGTGGCTGTTCGCAATTTACATCCCGCCCATCAGCATAACAAGGCTCCCAGTTCTCCATGGCCTGTCCTGCCTTTCTGGATTTTACACTTTTTTCAGATGGCCCTTTTTACCGGGGGGAAGTGAGACTTCATTGTAGTGCAGATTTCCTTTGCAAGCTTGCTTGGTTGGCCAAAAAGCGCGTATGCGTTTTTTCCTGCAGGAAAAACACGTACGCCCTTTTTGGCCAAGTGCATCATTGTCGACGTTCTGCCTCTTTTCCTATGCTTTAAATGCAATTCCAGTCTACCTCCTGAAATCGGTTTCCTGCAATTCTGCCCCGCTTTCAAGTCCTCTTGGCAGCCGTACTTCAGTATATATTTGGAAGATAGCTGTCATTTATAACTTTGCAGGTTTGTGAATTACAGTGCCCCTGAGCTCCTTTCTTCAACTCACTTTCTTGTGAGCTGGCGGCAACACCGCAGGATTGCTTCAGGCCCTAATCTGGTTCCGGCACTGCACGCTGAGCCTTTGGTTAATTCCTCTTCCTGGTGGGAAATGAGAGTTAAATTTGCCCGTCCAGACACCTCCAGCTAGTCTCTCATTGGTTCTCCCTATTCCTGTTCATGTTCCGCAGAAATTGCAAACTGGGCCAAACAGGAGGTTAAAGGCACTGACTCTCCATGTCGGCAGAGTGTTAGTAAAGCATCTGGAATGTTGCACCCGAGTACCAGGGGACGAGATCTGAGACATATTGGAACAGGTCTCCCGATCACAAGGTTGATCATACTCTGGGTTCCACATGCATGTTTTAGCTGAAGGAAGAATCCCTTAAACCTGGAGAGTTGAGACCCATGGAATGGGTACCATGCAATATGATTTCAAAGGGTCTTCGTTTGCTCACCGAACCTCTCCAATCCTATCACTGCTGCGTTTATGCCCCTGTACACACGCTGGATTCTCTTTCAGAGACACAGCAATCCATAGGTTTTAAGGTACTTACTAGTCAGGTACATTCTTAGACGTTTAATATGGGGTTTTGGGTCCATCTCGTTGAGCAAGGAGTAGATCTTGTCTATTACATATTTGGCTTAAGGAACTTTATCTGTGCTCATTTCAATCTCTGGTTTTATGCAGAACTCCAACTCACCTTTCCCCTTAAGCAAGCATAAGTTGTTTTTCTAAATTTGAGACCCTGTTCTGTTTTGTAATCCAGTTCCTGTGTAGCCAAGTTTACATTCCGTGTATTAGTGATATCTTATGATGTTTCTTTTTCTGTGTGACTTATTTCAGTTAGAATCATCATACCTGAATCCACTCATTATGCTGCTACGGGCCTGATGACATAGATTTCATTGCTGAGTGGTATTGCATTGTACGTAAGTACCACAACTTCTTTATCCATTTCTCACTTTCTGCGATATTGAACTTGTACCATAAACGAGGTTCTTGTAAACAGAGCCGTCCCAAACTTTGGGGTGGCTGTGTCTTTTCATTTTAATTTCCCTAAGCTATAGGACCATAAGTGGAAGTGCCCTAGGCTCTGTTGCTTTGTTTTTTAGATGTTTCAGGAAACACCATACACTTCTCCCTAGTGGCTGTTGGCAATTTACATCTCGCTCATCAGCATAACAAGGCTCCCCGTTCTCCATGGCCTGTCCTGACTTTCTGGATTTTACACTTTTTTCAGATGGCCCTTTTGACCGGGGTAAAGTGAGACTTCATTGTAGTGGAGATTTCTTTGCAAGCTTGCTTGGTTGGCCAAAAAGGGCATATGCGTTTTTCCTGAATATATTCAGGAAAAAACGCATATGCCCTTTTTGGCAAGGTGCATCATTGCCGACGTTCTGCCTCTTTTCCTATGCTTTAAATGCAATTCCAGTCTACCTCCTGAAATCAGATTCCTGCAATTCTGCCCCAATTTCAAGTCCTCTTGGCAGCCTTACTTCAGTATATTTTTGGACGATAGCTGTCATTTATAACTCTGCAGGTTTGTGAATTTCAGTGCCCCTGAGCTCCTTTCTTCAACTCGTTTTCTTGTGAGCCGGCCGCAACACCAAATGATTGCTTTACAGCCTAATCTGCTTCCGGCATGGCACGCTGAGTCTTTGGTTAATTCCTCTTCCTGGTGGGAAATGAGAGTTAAATTTGCCCGTCCACACACCTCTAGCTAGTCTCTCATTGGTCCTCCCTATTCCTGTTCATCTTCCGCAGAAATTGCAAACTGGGCCAAACAGGAGCTTAAAGGCACTGACTCTCCAAGTCGGGAGAGTGTTAGTAAAGCATCTGGAATGTTGCACCCGAGTACCAGGGGACGAGAACTGAGATATACTGGAACACGTCTCCTGATCACACGGTTGATCATTCTCTGGGTTCCACATGCATGTTTTAGCTGAAGGAAGAATCCCTTAAACCTGGACAGTTGAGACCCGTGGAATGGGTACCATGCAATATGACTTCAATGGGTCTTCATTTGCTCACCGAACCTCTCCAATCCTATCACTGCTGCATTTATGCCCCTGTACACACGCTTGATTCTCTTTCGGAGACGTAGCGATCCATAGGTTTTAAGATACTTACTAGTCAGGTACATTCTTAGGCTTTTAATATGGGGTGTTGAGTCCATTTCGTTGAGCAAGGAGTAGCTCTTGTCTATTACATATTTGGCTTAAGGAACTTTATCTGTGCTCATTTCAATCTCTGGTTTTATGCAGCACCCCAACTCACCTTTCCCCTTAAGCAAGCATAAGTTAGTTTTCTAAATTTGAGACACTGTTCTCTTTTGTAATCCAGTTCCTGTGTAGCCAAGTTTACATTCCGTGTATTAGTGATATCTTATGATGTTTCTTTTTCTGTGTGACTTATTTCAGTTAGAATCATCATACCTGAATCCACTCATTATTCTGCTACGGGCCTGATGACATCGATTTCATTGCTGAGTGATATTGCATTGAACGTATGTACCACAACTTCTTTATCCATTTTTCACTTTCTGCGATATTGTACTTGTACTGTAAACAAGGTTCTTGTAAACAGAGCCGTCCCAAACTTTGGGGTGGCTGTGTCTTTTTGATTTTAATTTCCCTAAGCTATAGGACCATAAGTGGAAGTGCCCTAGGCCCTGTTGCTTTGTTTTTTAGATGTTTCAGGAAACACCATACACTTCTCCCGAGTGGCTGTTGGCAATTTACATCCCGTCCATCAGCATAACAAGGCTCCCAGTTCTCCATGGCCTGTCCTGCCTTTCTGGATTTTAAACTTTTTTCAGATGGCCCTTTTTACCGGGGGGAAGTGAGACTTCATTGTAGTGCAGATATCCTTTGCAAGCTTGCTTGGTTGGCCAAAATGGGCGTATGCGTTTTTTCCTGAATATACTCAGGAAAGAACGCATACGCCCTTTTTGGCCAAGTGCATCATTGTCGACGTTCTGCCTCTTTTCCTATGCTTTAAATGCAATTCCAGTGTACCTCCTGAAATCGGTTTACTGCAATTCTGCCCCGCTTTCAAGTCCTCTTGGCAGCCTTATTTCAGTATATTTTTGGACGATAGCTGTCATTTATAACTCTGCAGGTTTGTGAATTACAGTGCCCCTGAGCTCCTTTCTTCAACTCGCTTTCTTATGAGCTGGCCGCAACACCGCAGGATTGCTTCAGGCCCTAATCTGGTTCCGGCACGGCACGCTGAGCCGTTGGTTAATTCCTCTTCCTGGTGGGAAATGAGAGTTAAATTTGCCCGTCCAGACACCTCCAGGTAGTCTCTCATTGGTTATCCCTATTCCTGTTCATCTTCCGCAGAAATTGCAAACTGGGCCAAACAGGAGGTTAAAGGCACTGACTCTTCAAGTCGGGAGAGTGTTAGTAAAGCGTCTGGAATGTTGCACCCGAGGACCAGGGGACGAGAACTGAGACATATTGGAACACGTCTCCCGATCACACGGTTGATCATACTCTGGGTTCCACATGCATGCTTTAGCTGAAGGAAGAATCCCTTATACCTGGAGAGTTGAGACCCGTGGAATGGGTACCATGCAATATGACTTCAAAGGGTCTTCATTTGCTCACCGAACCTCTCCAATCCTATCACTGCTGCGTTTATGCCCCTGTACACACGCTTGATTCTCTTTCGGAGACATAGGGATCCATAGGTTTTAAGATACTTACTAGTCAGGTACATTCTTAGGCGTTTAATATGGGGTGTTGAGTCCATTTCGTTGAGCAAGGAGTAGCTCTTGTGTATTACATATTTGGCTTAAGGAACTTTATCTGTGCTCATTTCAATCTCTGTTTTTTGCAGCACCCCAACTCACCTTTCCCCTTAAGCAAGCATAAGTTGGTTTTCTAAATTTGAGACCCTCTTCTGTTTTGTAATCCAGTTCCTGTGTAGCCAAGTTTACATTCCGTGTATTAGTGATATCTTATGATGTCTCTTTTTCTGTGTGACTTATTTCAGTTAGAATCATCATACCTGAATCCACTCATTATGCTGCTGCGGGCCTGATGACATAGATTTCATTGCTGAATGATATTGCATTGTACGTAAGTACCACAACTTCTTTATCCATTTTTCACTTTCTGTGATATTCAACTTGTCCCGTAAACGAGTTTTTTGTAAACAGAGCCGTCCCAAACTTTGGGGTAGCAGTGTCTTTTTTATTTTAATTTCCCTAAGCTATAGGACCATAAGTGGCAGTGCCCTAGGCTCTGTTGCTTTGTTTTTTAGATGTTTCAGGAAACACCATACACTTTTCCCGAGTGGCTGTTGGCAATATACATCCCGCCCATCAGCATAACAAGGCTCCCAGTTCTCCATGGCCTGTCCTGCCTTTCTGGATTTTACACTTTTTTCAGTTGGCCATTTTGACTGGGGGGAAGTGAGACTTCATTGTAGTGCAGATTTCCTTTGCAAGCTTGCTTGGTTGACCAAAAAGGGCGTATGCGTTTTTTCTTGGATATATTCAGGAAAAAACGCATACGCCCTTTATGGCCAAGTGCATCATTGTCGATGTTTTGCCTATTTTCCTATACTCTAAATGCAATTCCAGTGTACCTCTTAAAATTGGTTTCCTGCAATTCTGCCCTGCTTTCAAGTCCTCTTGGCAGCCTTACTTCAGTATATTTTTGGACGATAGCTGTCATTTATAACTCTGCAGGTTTGTGAATTACAGTGCCCCTGAGCTCCTTTCTTTAACTCGCTTTCTTGTGAGCTGGCTGCAACACCGCAGGATTGCTTCAGGCCCTAATCTGGTTCCGGCACGGCATGCTGAGCCTTTGGTTAATTCCTCTTCCTGGTGGGAAATGAGAGTTAAATTTGCCCGTCCAGACACCTCCAGCTAGTCTCTCATTGGTTCTCCCTATTCTTGTTTATCTTCCGCAGAAATTGCAAACTGGGCCAAACAGGAGGTTAAAGGCACTGACTCTCCAAGTCGGGAGAGTGTTAGTAAAGCGTCTGGAATGTTGCACCCGAGTACCAGGGGACGAGAACTGAGACATATTGGAACACGTCTCCGAATCACACGGTTGATCATACTCTGGTTTCCACATGCATGATTTAGCTGAAGGAAGAATCCCTTAAACCTGGAGAGTTGAGACCCGTGGAATGGGTACCATGCAATATGTCTTGAAAGGGTCTTCATTAGCTCACCGAACCTGTCCAATCCTATCACTGCTGCGTTTATGGCCCTGTACACACGCTTGATTCTCTTTCGGAGACATAGCGATCCATAGGTTTTAAGATACTTACTAGTCAGGTACATTCTTAGGCGTTTAATATGGGGTGTTGAGTCCATTTCGTTGAGCAAGGAGTAGCTCTTGTCTATTCCATATTTGGCTTAAGGAACTTTATCTGTGCTCATTTCAATCTCTGGTTTTATGCAGCACCCCAACTCACCTTTCCCCTTAAGCAAGCATAAGTTCGTTTTCGAAATTTGAGACCCTGTTGTGTTTTGTAATCCAGTTCCTGTGTAGCCAAGTTTACATTCTGTGTATTAGTGATATCTTATGATGTTTCTTTTTCTTGTGACTTATTTCAGTTAGAATCATCATACCTGAATCCACTCATTATGCTGCTACGGGCCTGATGACATAGATTTCATTGCTGAGTGATATTGCATTGTACATAAGTACCACAACTTCTTTATCCATTTTTCACTTTCTGTGATATTGAACTTGTCCGGTAAACGAGTTTCTTGTAAACGGAGCCGTCCCAAACTTTGGGGTGGCTGTGTCTTTTTGAATTTAATTTCCCTAAGGTATAGTACCATAAGTGGAAGTGCCCTAGGCTCTTTTGCTTTGTTTTTTAGATGTTTCAGGAAACACCATACACTTCTCCCAAGTGGCTGTTGGCAATTTACATCCCGCGCATCAGCATAACAAGTCTCCCAGTTCTCCATGGCCTGTCCTGCCTTTCTGGATTTTACACTTTTTTCAAATGTTCCTTTTGACCGGGGGAAGTGAGACTTCATTGTAGTGCAGATTTCCTTTGCAAGCTTGCTTGGTTGGCCAAAAAGGGTGTATGCGTTTTTTCCAGAATATATTCAGGAAAAAACGCTTACGCCCTTTTTGGCCAAGTGCATCATTGTTGACGTTTTGCCTCTTTTCCTATGCTTTAAATGCAATTCCAGTCTACCTCCTGAAATCGGTTTCCTGCAATTCTGCCCCGCTTTCAAGTCCTCCTGGCAGCCTTACTTCAGTATATTTTTGGACGATAGCTGTCATTTATAACTCTGCAGGTTTGTGAATTACAGTGCCCCTGAGCTCCTTTCTTCAACTTGCTTTCTTGTGAGCTGGCCGCAACACCGCAGGATTGCTTCAGGCCCTAATCTGGTTCCGGCACGGCACGCTGAGCCTTTGGTTAATTCCTTTCCTGGTGGGAAATGAGAGTTAAATTTGCCCATCCAGACACCTCCAGCTAGTCTCTCATTGGTTCTCCCTATTCCTGTTCATCTTCCGCAGAAATTGCAAACTGGGCCAAACAGGAGGTTAAAGGCACTGACTCTCCAAGTTGGGAGAGTGTTAGTAAAGCATCTGGAATGTTGCACCCGAGTACCAGGGGATGAAAACTGAGACATATTTGAACACGTCTCCCTATCACATGGTTGATCATACTCTGGGTTCCACATGCATGTTTTAGCTGAAGGAAGAATCCCTTAAACCTGGAGAGTTGAGACCCGTGGAATGGGTACCATGCAATATGACTTCAAAGGGTCTTCATTTGCTCACCGAACTTCTCCAATCCTATCACTGCTGCATTTATGCCCCTGTACACACGCTTGATTCTCTTTCGGAGATGTAGCGATCCATACGTTTTAAGATACTTACTAGTCAGGTACATTCTTAGGCGTTTAATATCGGGTGTTGAGTCCATTTCGTTGCGCAAGGAGTAGCTCTTGTGTATTACATATTTGGCTTAAGGAACTTTACCTGTGTTCATTTCAATCTCTGGTTTTATGCAGCACCCCAACTCACCTTTCCCCTTAAGCAAGCATAAGTTGGTTTTCTAAATTTGAGAGCCTGTTCTGTTTTGTAATCCAGTTCCTGTGTAGCCAAGTTTACATTCCGTGTATTAGTGATATCTTATGAAGTTTCTTTTTCTGTGTGACTTATTTCAGTTAGAATCATCATACCTGAATCCACTCATTATGCTGCTATGGGCCTGATGACATAGATTTCATTGCTGAGTGATATTGCATTGTACGTAAGTACCAAAACTTCTTTATCCATTTTTCACTTTCTGCGATATTGTACTTGTACCGTAAACAAGGTTCTTGTAAACAGAGCCGTCCCAAACTTTGGGGTGGCTGTGTCTTTTTGATTTTAATTTCCCTAACCTATAGGACCATAAGTGGAAGTGCCCTAGGCTCTGTTGCTTTGTTTTTTAGATGTTTCAGGAAACACCATACACTTCTCCCGAGTGGCTGTTGGCAATTTTCATCCCGCCCATCAGCATAACAAGGCTCCCAGTTCTCCATGGCCTGTCCTGCCTTTCTGGATTTTACACTTTTTTCAGATGGCCCTTTTGACCGGGGGGAAGTGAGACTTCATTGTAGTGCAGATATCCTTTGCAAGCTTGCTTGGTTGGCCAAAAAGTGCGTATGCGTTTTTTCCTGAATATATTCAGGAAAAAACGCATACGCCCTTTTTGGCCAAGTGCATCATTGTGGACGTTCTGCCTCTTTTCCTATGCTTTAAATGCAATTCCAGTCTACCTCCTGAAATCGGTTTCCTGCAATTCTGCCCCGCTTTCAAGTCCTCTTGGCAGCCTTACTTCAGTATATTTTTGGACGATAGCTGTCATTTATAACTCTGCAGGTTTGTGAATTACAGTGCCCCTGAGCTCCTTTCTTCAACTCGCTTTCTTGTGAGCTGGCCGCAACACCGCAGGATTGCTTCAGGCCCTAATCTGGTTCCGGCATGGCACGCTGAGCCTTTGGTTAATTCCTCTTCCTGGTGGGAAATGAGAGTTAAATTTGCCCGTCCAGACAACTCCAGCTAGTCTCTCATTCGTTCTCCCTATTCCTGTTCATCTTCCGCAGAAATTGCAAACTGGGCCATACTGGAGGTTAAAGGCACTGACTCTCCAAGTCGGGAGAGTGTTAGTAAAGCGTCTACAATGTTGCACCCGAGTACCAGGGTCGAGAACTGAGACATATTGGAACACGTCTCCCGATCACACGGTTGATCATACTCTGGGTTCCACATGCATGTTTTAGCTGAAGGAAGAATCCCTTAAACCTGGAGAGTTGAGACCCGTGGAATGGGTACCATGCAATATGACTTCAAAGGGTCTTCATTTGCTCACCGAACCTCTCCAATCCTATCACTGCTGCGTTTATGCCCCTGTACACACACTTGATTCTCTTTCGGAGACATAGCCATCCATAGGTTTTAAGATACTTACTAGTCAGGTACATTCTTAGGCGTTTAATATGGGGTGTTGAGTCCATTTCGTTGAGCAAGGAGTAGCTCTTGTGTATTACATAGTTGGCTTAAGGAACTTTATGTGTGCTCATTTCAATCTCTGGTTTTATGCAGCACCCCAACTCACCTTTCCCCTTAAGCAAGCAAAAGTTGGTTTTCTTAATTTGAGACCCTGTTCTGTTTTGTAATCGAGTTCCTGTGTAGCCAAGTTTACATTCCGTGTATTAGTGATATCTTATGATGTTTCTTTTTCTGTGTGACTTATTTCAGTTAGAATCATCATACCTGAATCCACTCATTATGCTGCTACGGGCCTGATGAAATAGATTTCATTGCTGAGTGATATTTCATTGTACCTAAGTACCAAAACTTCTTTATCCATTTTTCACTTTCTGCGATATTGAACTTGTCCCGTAAACGAGTTTCTTGTAAACAGAGCCGTCCCAAACTTTGGGGTGGCTGTGTCTTTTTGATTTTAATTTCCCTAAGCAATAGGGCCATAAGTGGAAGTGCCCTAGGCTCTGTTGCTTTGTGTTTTAGATGTTTCAGGAAACACCATACACTTCTCCCGAGTGGCTGTTGGCAATATACATCCCGCCCATCAGCATAACAAGGCTCCCAGTTCTCCATGGCCTGTCCCGCCTTTCTGGATTTTACACTTTTTTCAGTTGGCCCTTTTGACCGGGGGGAAGTGAGACTTCATTGTAGTGCAGATTTCCTTTGCAAGCTTGCTTGGTTGGCCAAAAAGGGCGTATGCGTTTTTTCCTGAATATATTCAGGAAAAAACGCATACGCCCTTTTTGGCCCAGTGCATCATTGTCGACGTTTTCCCTCTTTTCCTGTGCTTTAAATGCAATTCCAGTGTACCTCCTAAAATCGGTTTCCTGCAATTCTGCCCCGCTTTCAAGTCCTCTTGGCAGCCTTACTTCAGTATATTTTTGGACGATAGCTGTCATTTATAACTCTGCAGGTTTGTGAATTACAGTGCCCCTGAGCTCCTTTCTTCAACTCGCTTTCTTGTGAGCTGGCCGCAACACCGCAGGATTGCTTCAGGCCCTAATCTGGTTCCGGCAAGGCACGCTGAGCCTTTGGTTAATTCCTCTTCCTGGTGGGAAATGAGAGTTAAATTTGCCCATCCAGACACCTCCAGCTAGTCTCTCATTGGTTCTTCCTATTCCTGGAAATATTCCGCAGAAATTGCAAACTTGGCCAAACAGGAGGTTAAAGGCACTGACTCTCCAAGTCGGGAGAGTGTTAGTAAAGTGTCTGGAATGTTGCACCCGAGTACCAGGGGACGAAAACTGAGACATATTGGAACACGTCTCCCGATCACACGGTTGATCATACTCTGGGTTCCACATGCATGTTTTAGCTGAAGGAAGAATCCCTTAAACCTGGAGAGTTGAGACCCGTGGAATGGGTACCATGCAATATGACTTCAAAGGGTCTTCATTTGCTCACCGAACGTCTCCAATCCTATCACTGCTGTGTTTATGCCCCTGTGCACAGGCTGGATTCTCTTTCGGAGACATAGCAATCCATAAGTTTTAAGAAACTTACTAGTCAGGTACATTCTTAGGCGTTTAATATGGGGTGTTGAGTCCATTTCGTTGAGCAAGGAGTAGCTCTTGTCTATTACATATTTGGCTTAAGGAACTTTATCTGTGCTCATTTCAATCTCTGGTTTTCTGCAGCACCCCAACTCACCTTTCCCCTTAAGTAAGCATAAGTTGGTTTTCTTAATTTGAGACCCTGTTCTGTTTTGTAATTCAGTTCCTGTGTAGCCAAGTTTACATTCCGTGTATTAGTGTTATCTTATGATGTTTCTTTTTCTGTGTGACTTATTTCAGTTAGAATCATCATACCTGAATCCACTCATTATGCTGCTACGGGCCTGATGAAATAGATTTCATTGCTGAGTGATATTGCATTGTACGTAAGTACCACAACTTCTTTATCCATTTTTTGCTTTCTGCGATATTGAACTTGTACCGTAAACGAGGTTCTTGTAAACAGAGCCGTCCCAAACATTGGGGTGGCCGCGTCGTTTTGATTTTAATTACCCTAAGCTATAGGACCATAAGTGGAAGTGCCCTAGGCTCTGTTGCTTTGTTTTTTAGATGTTTCAGGAAACACCATACACTTCTCCCGAGTGGCTGTTGGCAATTTACATCCCGCCAATGAGCATAACAAGGCTCCCAGTTCTCCATGGCCTGTCCTGCCTTTCTGGATTTTACACTTTTTTCAGATGGCCCTTTTGACCGGGGGGAAGTGAGACTTCATTGTAGTGCAGATTTCCTTTGCAAGCTTGCTTGGTTGGCCAAAAGGGCCTATGAGTTTTTTCCTGAATATATTCAGGAAAAAACGCATACGCTCTTTTTGGCCAAGTGCATCATTGTCGACGTTCTGCCTCTTTTCCTATGCTTTCAATGCAATTCCAGTCTACCTCCTGAAATCGGTTTCCTGCAATTCTGCCCCGCTTTCAAGTCCTCTTGGCAGCCTTACTTCAGTATATTTTTGGACGATAGCTGTCATTTATAACTCTGCAGGTTTGTGAATTACAGTGCCCCTGAGCTCCTTTCTTCAACTCGCTCTCTTGTGAGCTGGCTGCAACACCACAGGGTTGCTTCCGTCACTAAAATGGTTTGGCACGGCATGCTGAGCCTTTGGTTATTTCCTCTTCCTGGTGGGAAATGAGAGTTAAATTTGCCCGTCCTGACACCTCCAGCTAGTCTCTCATTGGTTCTCCCTATTCCTGTTCATCTTCCGCAGAAATTGCAAACTGGGCCAAACAGGAGGTTAAAGACACTGACTCTCCAAGTCGGGAGAGTGTTAGTAAAGCATCTGGAATGTTGCACCCGAGTACCAGGGGACGAGAACTGAAGCATATTGGAACACGTCTCCCGATCACACGGTTGATCATACTCTGGGTTCCACATGCATGTTCTAGCTGAAGGAAGAATCCCTTAAACCTGGACAGTTGAGACCCGTGGAATGGGTACCATGCAATGTGACTTCAAAGGGTCTTCATTTGCTCACCGAACCTCTCCAATCCTATCACTGCTGCGTTTATGCCCCTGTACACACGCTTGATTCTCTTTCAGAGACATAGCAATTCATAGGTTTTAAGATACTTACTAGTCAGGTACATTCTTAGGCGTTTAATTTGGGGTGTTGAGTCCATTTCGTTGAGCAAGGAGTAGCTCTTGTCTATTCCATATTTGGCTTAAGGAACTTTATCTGTGCTCATTTCAATCTCTGGTTTTATGCAGCACCCCAACTCACCTTTCCCCTTAAGCAAGCATAAGTTGGTTTTCTAAATTTGAGACCCTGTTCTGTTCTGTAATCCAGTTCCTGTGTAGCCAAGTTTACATTCTGTGTATTAGTGATATCTTATGATGTTTCTTTTTCCATGTGACTTATTTCAGTTAGAATCATCATACCTGAATTCACTCATTATGCTGCTACGGGCCTGATGACATAGATTTCATTGCTGAGTGATATTGCATTGTACGTAAGTACCACAACTTCTTTATCCATTTTTCACTTTCTGCGATATTGAACTTGTACCATAAATGAGGTGCTTGTAAACAGAGCCGTCCCAAACTTTGGGGTGGCTGTGTCTTTTTCATTTTGATTTCCCTAAGCTATAGGACCATAAGTGGATGTGCCCTAGGCTCTGTTGCTTTGTTTCTTAGATGTTTCAGGAAACACCATACACTTCTCCCAAGTGGCTGTTGGCAATTTACATCCCGCCCATCAGCATAACAAGGCTCCCAGTTCTCCATGGCCTGTCCTGCCTTTCTGGATTTTACACTTTTTTCAGATGGCCCTTTTGACCGGGGGGGAAGTGAGACTTCATTGTAGTGCAGATTTCCTTTGCAAGCTTGCTTGGTTGGCCAAAAACGGCGTATGCTTTTTTTCCTGAATATATTCAGGAAAAAACGCATACGCCCTTTTTGGCCAAGTGCATCATTGTCGACGTTCTGCCTCTTTTCCTATGCTTTAAATGCAATTCCAGTCTACCTCCTGAAATCGGTTTCCTGCAATTCTGCCCCGCTTTCAAGTCCTCTTGGCAGCCTTATTTCAGTATATTTTTGGACGATAGCTGTCATTTATAACTCTGCAGGTTTGTGAATTACAGTGCCCCTGAGCTCCTTTCCTCAACTCGCTTTCTTGTGAGCTGGCCGCAACACCGCAGGATTGCTTCAGGCCCTAATCTGGTTCCGGCACAGTATGCTGAGCCTTTGGTTAATTCCTCTTCCTGATGGGAAATGAGAGTTAAATTTGCCCGTCCAGAAACCTCCAGCTAGTCTCTCATTGGTTCTCCCTATTCCTGTTCATCTTCCGCAGAAATTGCAAACTGGGCCAAACAGGAGGTTAAAGGCACTGACTCTCCAAGTCGGGAGAGTGTTAGTAAAGCGTCTGGAATGTTGCACCCAAGTACCAGGGAACGAAAATGGAGACATATTTGAACACGTCTCCAGATCACACGGTTGATCATGCTCTGGTTTCCACATGCATGTTTTAGGTGAAGGAAGAATCCCTTAAACCTGGAGAGTTGAGACCCGTGGAATGGGTACCATGATATATGATTTCAAAGGGTCTTCATTTGCTCACCGAACCTCTCCAGTCCTATCACGGCTGCGTTGATGCCCCTGTATACATGCTTGTTCCTCTTTCGGAGACATAGCAATCCATAGGTTTTAAGATACTTACTAGTCAGGTACATTCTTAGGCGTTTAATATGGGGTGTTGAGTCCATTTCATTGAGCAAGTAGTAGCTCTTGTCTATTCCATATTTGGCTTAAGGAACTTTATCTGTGCTCATTTCAGTCTCTGGTTTTATGCAGCACCCCAACTCACCATTCCCCTTAAGCAAGCATAAGTTGGTTTTCTACATTTGAGACCCTCTTCTCTTTTGTAATCCAGTTCCTGTGTAGCCAAGTTTACATTCCGTATATTAGTGATATCTTATAATGTTTCTTTTTCTCTGTGACTTATTTCAGTTAGCATCATCATACCTGAATCCACTCATTATGCTGCTACGGGCCTGATGACATAGATTTCATTGCTGAGTGGTATTGCATTGTACGTCAGGTCCACAACACCTTTATCCATTTTTCACTTTCTGCGATATTGAACTTGTACCGTAAATGAGGTTCTTGTAAACAGAGCCATTCCAAACTTTGGGGTGGCTGTGTCTTTTTGATTTTAATTTCCCTAAGCTATAGGACCATAATTGGAAGTGCCCTAGGCTCTGTTGCTTTATTTTTTAGATGTTTCAGGAAACACCATACACTTCTCCCCAATGGCTGTTGGCAATTTACATCCCGCCCATCAGCATAAGAAGGCTCCCAGTTCTCCATGGCCTGTCCTGCCTTTCTGGATTTTACACTTTTTTCAGATGGCCCTTTTGACCCGGGGGAAGTGAGACTTCATTGTAGTGCAGATTTCCTTTGCAAGCTTGCTAGGTTGGCCAAAAAGGGCATATGCGTTTTTTCCTGAATATATTCAGGAAAAAACGCATACGCCCTTTTTGGCCAAGTGCATCATTGTCGACGTTCTGCCTCTTTTCCTATGCTTTAAGTGCAATTCCAGTCTAACTCCTGAAGTCGGTTTCCTGCAATTCTGCCCCACTTTCAAGTCCTCTTGGCAGCCTTACTTCAGTATATTTTTGGACGATAGCTGTCATTTATAACTCTGCAGGTTTGTGAATTTCAGTGCCCCTGAGCTCCTTTCTTCAACTCGCTTTCTTGTGAGCTGGCCGCAGCACCGCAGGATTGCTTCAGGCCCTAATCTGGTTACGGCATGGCATGTTGAGCGTTTGGTTAATTCCTCTTCCTGGTGGGAAATGAGAGTTAAATTTGCCCGTCCAGACACCTCCAGCTAGTCTCTCATTGGTTCTCCCTATTCCTGTTCATCTTCCGCAGAAATTGCAAACTGGGCCAAACAGGAGGTTAAAGGCACTGACTCTCCAAGTCGGGAGAGTGTTAGTAAAGCGTCTGGAATGTTGCACCCGAGTACCAGGGGTCGAAAACTGAGACATATTTGAACACGTCTCCCGATCACATGGTTGATCATACTCTGGGTTCCACATGCATGTTCTAGCTGAAGGAAGAATCCCTTAAACCTGGACAGTTGAGACCCTTGGAATGGGTACCATGCAAAGTGACTTCAAAGGGTCTTCATTTGCTCACCGAACCTCTACAATCCTATCACTGCTGCGTTTATGCCCCTGTACACACACTTGATTCTCTTTCAGAGACATAGCAATCCATAGGTTTTAAGATACTTACTAGTCAGGTACATTCTTAGGCGTTTAATATGGGGTGTTGAGTCCATTTCGTTGAGCAAGGAGTAGCTCTTGTCTATTCCATATTTGGCTTAAGGAACTTTATCTGTGCTCATTTCAATCTCTGGTTTTATGCAGCACCCCAACTCACCTTTCCCCTTAAGCAAGCATAAGTTGGTTTTCTAAATTTGAGACCCTGTTCTGTTCTGTAATCCAGTTCCTGTGTAGCCAAGTTTACATTCTGTGTATTAGTGATATCTTATGATGTTTCTTTTTCCGTGTGACTTATTTCAGTTAGAATCATCATACCTGAATTCACTCATTATGCTGCTACGGGCCTGATGACATAGATTTCATTGCTGAGTGATATTGCATTGTACGTAAGTACCACAACTTCTTTATCCATTTTTCACTTTCTGCGATATTGAACTTGTACCATAAACGAGGTGCTTGTAAACAGAGCCGTCCCAAACTTTGGGGTGGCTGTGTCTTTTTCATTTTGATTTCCCTAAGCTATAGGACCATAAGTGGATGTGCCCTAGGCTCTGTTGCTTTGTTTTTTAGATGTTTCAGGAAACACCATACACTTCTCCCCAGTGGCTGTTCGCAATTTACATCCCGCCCATCAGCATAACAAGGCTCCCAGTTCTCCATGGCCTGTCCTGCCTTTCTGGATTTTACACTTTTTTCAGATGGCCCTTTTGACTGGGGGGGAAGTGAGACTTCATTGTAGTGCAGATTTCCTTTGCAAGCTTGCTTGGTTGGCCAAAAAGCGCGTATGCGTTTTTTCCTGCAGGAAAAACACGTACGCCCTTTTTGGCCAAGTGCATCATTGTCGACGTTCTGCCTCTTTTCCTATGCTTTAAATGCAATTCCAGTCTACCTCCTGAAATCGGTTTCCTGCAATTCTGCCCCGCTTTCAAGTCCTCTTGGCAGCCTTACTTCAGTATATATTTGGAAGATAGCTGTCATTTATAACTTTGCAGGTTTGTGAATTACAGTGCCCCTGAGCTCCTTTCTTCAACTCACTTTCTTGTGAGCTGGCGGCAACACCGCAGGATTGCTTCAGGCCCTAATCTGGTTCCGGCACTGCACGCTGAGCCTTTGGTTAATTCCTCTTCCTGGTGGGAAATGAGAGTTAAATTTGCCCGTCCAGACACCTCCAGCTAGTCTCTCATTGGTTCTCCCTATTCCTGTTCATGTTCCGCAGAAATTGCAAACTGGGCCAAACAGGAGGTTAAAGGCACTGACTCTCCATGTCGGCAGAGTGTTAGTAAAGCATCTGGAATGTTGCACCCGAGTACCAGGGGACGAGATCTGAGACATATTGGAACACGTCTCCCGATCACAAGGTTGATCATACTCTGGGTTCCACATGCATGTTTTAGCTGAAGGAAGAATCCCTTAAACCTGGAGAGTTGAGACCCATGGAATGGGTACCATGCAATATGACTTCAAAGGGTCTTCGTTTGCTCACCGAACCTCTCCAATCCTATCACTGCTGCGTTTATGCCCCTGTACACACGCTGGATTCTCTTTCAGAGACACAGCAATCCATAGGTTTTAAGGTACTTACTAGTCAGGTACATTCTTAGACGTTTAATATGGGGTTTTGGGTCCATCTCGTTGAGCAAGGAGTAGATCTTGTCTATTACATATTTGGCTTAAGGAACTTTATCTGTGCTCATTTCAATCTCTGGTTTTATGCAGAACTCCAACTCACCTTTCCCCTTAAGCAAGCATAAGTTGTTTTTCTAAATTTGAGACCCTGTTCTGTTTTGTAATCCAGTTCCTGTGTAGCCAAGTTTACATTCCGTGTATTAGTGATATCTTATGATGTTTCTTTTTCTGTGTGACTTATTTCAGTTAGAATCATCATACCTGAATCCACTCATTATGCTGCTACGGGCCTGATGACATAGATTTCATTGCTGAGTGGTATTGCATTGTACGTAAGTACCACAACTTCTTTATCCATTTCTCACTTTCTGCGATATTGAACTTGTACCATAAACGAGGTTCTTGTAAACAGAGCCGTCCCAAACTTTGGGGTGGCTGTGTCTTTTCATTTTAATTTCCCTAAGCTATAGGACCATAAGTGGAAGTGCCCTAGGCTCTGTTGCTTTGTTTTTTAGATGTTTCAGGAAACACCATACACTTCTCCCTAGTGGCTGTTGGCAATTTACATCTCGCTCATCAGCATAACAAGGCTCCCCGTTCTCCATGGCCTGTCCTGACTTTCTGGATTTTACACTTTTTTCAGATGGCCCTTTTGACCGGGGTAAAGTGAGACTTCATTGTAGTGGAGATTTCCTTTGCAAGCTTGCTTGGTTGGCCAAAAAGGGCATATGCGTTTTTCCTGAATATATTCAGGAAAAAACGCATATGCCCTTTTTGGCAAGGTGCATCATTGCCGACGTTCTGCCTCTTTTCCTATGCTTTAAATGCAATTCCAGTCTACCTCCTGAAATCAGATTCCTGCAATTCTGCCCCAATTTCAAGTCCTCTTGGCAGCCTTACTTCAGTATATTTTTGGACGATAGCTGTCATTTATAACTCTGCAGGTTTGTGAATTTCAGTGCCCCTGAGCTCCTTTCTTCAACTCGTTTTCTTGTGAGCCGGCCGCAACACCAAATGATTGCTTTACAGCCTAATCTGCTTCCGGCATGGCACGCTGAGTCTTTGGTTAATTCCTCTTCCTGGTGGGAAATGAGAGTTAAATTTGCCCGTCCACACACCTCTAGCTAGTCTCTCATTGGTCCTCCCTATTCCTGTTCATCTTCCGCAGAAATTGCAAACTGGGCCAAACAGGAGCTTAAAGGCACTGACTCTCCAAGTCGGGAGAGTGTTAGTAAAGCATCTGGAATGTTGCACCCGAGTACCAGGGGACGAGAACTGAGACATACTGGAACACGTCTCCTGATCACATGGTTGATCATTCTCTGGGTTCCACATGCATGTTTTAGCTGAAGGAAGAATCCCTTAAACCCGGACAGTTGAGACCCGTGGAATGGGTACCATGCAATATGACTTCAATGGGTCTTCATTTGCTCACCGAACCTCTCCAATCCTATCACTGCTGCATTTATGCCCCTGTACACACGCTTGATTCTCTTTCGGAGACGTAGCGATCCATAGGTTTTAAGATACTTACTAGTCAGGTACATTCTTAGGCTTTTAATATGGGGTGTTGAGTCCATTTCGTTGAGCAAGGAGTAGCTCTTGTCTATTACATATTTGGCTTAAGGAACTTTATCTGTGCTCATTTCAATCTCTGGTTTTATGCAGCACCCCAACTCACCTTTCCCCTTAAGCAAGCATAAGTTAGTTTTCTAAATTTGAGACACTGTTCTCTTTTGTAATCCAGTTCCTGTGTAGCCAAGTTTACATTCCGTGTATTAGTGATATCTTATGATGTTTCTTTTTCTGTGTGACTTATTTCAGTTAGAATCATCATACCTGAATCCACTCATTATTCTGCTTCGGGCCTGATGACATCGATTTCATTGCTGAGTGATATTGCATTGAACGTATGTACCACAACTTCTTTATCCATTTTTCACTTTCTGCGATATTGTACTTGTACTGTAAACAAGGTTCTTGTAAACAGAGCCGTCCCAAACTTTGGGGTGGCTGTGTCTTTTTGATTTTAATTTCCCTAAGCTATAGGACCATAAGTGGAAGTGCCCTAGGCTCTGTTGCTTTGTTTTTTAGATGTTTCAGGAAACACCATACACTTCTCCCGAGTGGCTGTTGGCAATTTACATCCCGCCCATCAGCATAACAAGGCTCCCAGTTCTCCATGGCCTGTCCTGCCTTTCTGGATTTTAAACTTTTTTCAGATGGCCCTTTTTACCGGGGGGAAGTGAGACTTCATTGTAGTGCAGATATCCTTTGCAAGCTTGCTTGGTTGGCCAAAATGGGCGTATGCGTTTTTTCCTGAATATACTCAGGAAAGAACGCATACGCCCTTTTTGGCCAAGTGCATCATTGTCGACGTTCTGCCTGTTTTCCTATGCTTTAAATGCAATTCCAGTGTACCTCCTGAAATCGGTTTCCTGCAATTCTGCCCCGCTTTCAAGTCCTCTTGGCAGCCTTACTTCAGTATATTTTTGGACGATAGCTGTCATTTATAACTCTGCAGGTTTGTGAATTACAGTGCCCCTGAGCTCCTTTCTTCAACTCGCTTTCTTATGATCTGGCCGCAACACCGCAGGATTGCTTCAGGCCCTAATCTGGTTCCGGCACGGCACGCTGAGCCGTTGGTTAATTCCTCTTCCTGGTGGGAAATGAGAGTTAAATTTGCCCGTCCAGACACCTCCAGGTAGTCTCTCATTGGTTATCCCTATTCCTGTTCATCTTCCACAGAATTTGCAAACTGGGCCAAACAGGAGGTTAAAGGCACTGACTCTTCAAGTCGGGAGAGTGTTAGTAAAGCGTCTGGAATGTTGCACCCGAGGACCAGGGGACGAGAACTGAGACATATTGGAACACGTCTCCCGATCACACGGTTGATCATACTCTGGGTTCCACATGCATGCTTTAGCTGAAGGAAGAATCCCTTATACCTGGAGAGTTGAGACCCGTGGAATGGGTACCATGCAATATGACTTCAAAGGGTCTTCATTTGCTCACCGAACCTCTCCAATCCTATCACTGCTGCGTTTATGCCCCTGTACACACGCTTGATTCTCTTTCGGAGACATAGTGATCCATAGGTTTTAAGATACTTACTAGTCAGGTACATTCTTAGGCGTTTAATATGGGGTGTTGAGTCCATTTCGTTGAGCAAGGAGTAGCTCTTGTGTATTACATATTTGGCTTAAGGAACTTTATCTGTGCTCATTTCAATCTCTGTTTTTTGCAGCACCCCAACTCACCTTTCCCCTTAAGCAAGCATAAGTTGGTTTTCTAAATTTGAGACCCTCTTCTGTTTTGTAATCCAGTTCCTGTGTAGCCAAGTTTACATTCCGTGTATTAGTGATATCTTATGATGTCTCTTTTTCTGTGTGACTTATTTCAGTTAGAATCATCATACCTGAATCCACTCATTATGCTGCTGCGGGCCTGATGACATAGATTTCATTGCTGAGTGATATTGCATTGTACGTAAGTACCACAACTTCTTTATCCATTTTTCACTTTCTGTGATATTCAACTTGTCCCGTAAACGAGTTTTTTGTAAACAGAGCCGTCCCAAACTTTGGGGTAGCAGTGTCTTTTTGATTTTAATTTCCCTAAGCTATAGGACCATAAGTGGCAGTGCCCTAGGCTCTGTTGCTTTGTTTTTTAGATGTTTCAGGAAACACCATACACTTCTCCCGAGTGGCTGTTGGCAATATACATCCCGCCCATCAGCATAACAAGGCTCCCAGTTCTCCATGGCCTGTCCTGCCTTTCTGGATTTTACACTTTTTTCAGTTGGCCATTTTGACTGGGGGGAAGTGAGACTTCATTGTAGTGCAGATTTCCTTTGCAAGCTTGCTTGGTTGACCAAAAAGGGCGTATGCGTTTTTTCCTGAATATATTCAGGAAGAAACGCATACGCCCTTTTTGGCCAAGTGCATCATTGTCGACGTTTTGCCTATTTTCCTATACTTTAAATGCAATTCCAGTGTACCTCTTAAAATTGGATTCCTGCAATTCTGCCCTGCTTTCAAGTCCTCTTGGCAGCCTTACTTCAGTATATTTTTGGACGATAGCTGTCATTTATAACTCTGCAGGTTTGTGAATTACAGTGCCCCTGAGCTCCTTTCTTTAACTCGTTTTCTTGTGAGCTGGCTGCAACACCGCAGGATTGCTTCAGGCCCTAATCTGGTTCCGGCACGGCATGCTGAGCCTTTGGTTAATTCCTCTTCCTGGTGGGAAATGAGAGTTAAATTTGCCCGTCCAGACACCTCCAGCTAGTCTTTCATTGGTTCTCCCTATTCTTGTTTATCTTCCGCAGAAATTGCAAACTGGGCCAAACAGGAGGTTAAAGGCACTGACTCTCCAAGTCGGGAGAGTGTTAGTAAAGCGTCTGGAATGTTGCACCCGAGTACCAGGGGACGAGAACTGAGACATATTGGAACACGTCTCCGAATCACACGGTTGATCATACTCTGGTTTCCACATGCATGTTTTAGCTGAAGGAAGAATCCCTTAAACCTGGAGAGTTGAGACCCGTGGAATGGGTACCATGCAATATGTCTTGAAAGGGTCTTCATTAGCTCACTGAACCTGTCCAATCCTATCACTGCTGCGTTTATGGCCCTGTACCCACGCTTGATTCTCTTTCGGAGACATAGCGATCCATAGGTTTTAAGATACTTACTAGTCAGGTACATTCTTAGGCGTTTAATATGGGGTGTTGAGTCCATTTCGTTGAGCAAGGAGTAGCTCTTGTCTATTCCGTATTTGGCTTAAGGAACTTTATCTGTGCTCATTTCAATCTCTGGTTTTATGCAGCACCCCAACTCACCTTTCCCCTTAAGCAAGCATAAGTTCGTTTTCGAAATTTGAGACCCTGTTGTGTTTTGTAATCCAGTTCCTGTGTAGCCAAGTTTACATTCTGTGTATTAGTGATATCTTATGATGTTTCTTTTTCTTGTGACTTATTTCAGTTAGAATCATCATACCTGAATCCACTCATTATGCTGCTACGGGCCTGATGACATAGATTTCATTGCTGAGTGATATTGCATTGTACATAAGTACCACAACTTCTTTATCCATTTTTCACTTTCTGTGATATTGAACTTGTCCCGTAAACGAGTTTCTTGTAAACAGAGCCGTCCCAAACTTTGGGGTGGCTGTGTCTTTTTGAATTTAATTTCCCTAAGGTATAGTACCATAAGTGGAAGTGCCCTAGGCTCTGTTGCTTTGTTTTTTAGATGTTTCAGGAAACACCATACACTTCTCCCGAGTGGCTGTTCGCAATTTACATCCCGCCCATCAGCATAACAAGTCTCCCAGTTCTCCATGGCCTGTCCTGCCTTTCTGGATTTTACACTTTTTTCAAATGTTCCTTTTGACCGGGGGAAGTGAGACTTCATTGTAGTGCAGATTTCCTTTGCAAGCTTGCTTGGTTGGCCAAAAAGGGTGTATGCGTTTTTTCCAGAATATATTCAGGAAAAAACGCATACGCCCTTTTTGGCCAAGTGCATCATTGTTGACGTTTTGCCTCTTTTCCTATGCTTTAAATGCAATTCCAGTCTACCTCCTGAAATCGGTTTCCTGCAATTCTGCCCCGCTTTCAAGTCCTCTTGGCAGCCTTACTTCAGTATATTTTTGGACGATAGCTGTCATTTATAACTCTGCAGGTTTGTGAATTACAGTGCCCCTGAGCTCCTTTCTTCAACTTGCTTTCTTGTGAGCTGGCCGCAACACCGCAGGATTGCTTCAGGCCCTAATCTGGTTCCGGCACGGCACGCTGAGCCTTTGGTTAATTCCTTTCCTGGTGGGAAATGAGAGTTAAATTTGCCCGTCCAGACACCTCCAGCTAGTCTCTCATTGGTTCTCCCTATTCCTGTTCATCTTCCGCAGAAATTGCAAACTGGGCCAAACAGGAGGTTAAAGGCACTGACTCTCCAAGTCGGGCGAGTGTTAGTAAAGCATCTGGAATGTTGCACCCGAGTACCAGGGGATGAAAACTGAGACATATTTGAACACGTCTCCCTATCACATGGTTGATCATACTCTGGGTTCCACATGCATGTTTTAGCTGAAGGAAGAATCCCTTAAACCTGGAGAGTTGAGACCCGTGGAATGGGTACCATGCAATATGACTTCAAAGGGTCTTCATTTGCGCACCGAACTTCTCCAATCCTATCACTGCTGCATTTATGCCCCTGTACACACGCTTGATTCTCTTTCGGAGATGTAGCGATCCATAGGTTTTAAGATACTTACTAGTCAGGTACATTCTTAGGCGTTTAATATGCGGTGTTGAGTCCATTTCGTTGAGCAAGGAGTAGCTCTGGTCTATTACATATTTGGCTTAAGGAAATTTATCTGTGCTCATTTCAATCTCTGGTTTTATGCAGCACCCCAACTCACCTTTCCCCTTAAGCAAGCATAAGTTAGTTTTCTAAATTTGAGACCCTGTTCTCTTTTGTAATCCAGTTCCTGTGTAGCCAAGTTTACATTCCGTGTATTAGTGATATCTTATGATGTTTCTTTTTCTGTGTGACTTATTTCAGTTAGAATCATCATACCTGAATCCACTCATTATGCTGCTATGGGCCTGATGACATAGATTTCATTGCTGAGTGATATTGCTTTGAACGTAAGTACCACAACTTCTTTATCCATTTTTCAATTTCTGCGATATTGTACTTGTACTGTAATCAAGGTTCTTGTAAACAGAGCCGTCCCAAACTTTGGGGTGGCTGTGTCTTTTTGATTTTAATTTCCCTAAGCTATAGGACCATAAGTGGAAGTGCCCTAGGCTCTGTTGCTTTGTTTTTTAGATGTTTCAGGAAACACCATACACTTCTCCCCAGTGGCTGTTGGCAATTTACATCCCGCCCATCAGCATAACAAGGCTCCCAGTTCTCCATGGCCTGTCCTGCCTTTCTGGATTTTAAACGTTTTTCAGATGGCCCTTTTGACCTGGGGGAAGTGAGACTTCATTGTAGTGCAGATATCCTTTGCAAGCTTGCTTGGTTGGCCAAAAAGGGCGTATGCGTTTTTTCCTGAATATACTCAGGAAAGAACGCATATGCCCTTTTTGCCCAAGTGCATCATTGTTGACGTTCTGCCTCTTTTCCTATGCTTAAAATGCAATTCCAGTCTACCTCCTGAAATTGGTTTCCTGCAATTCTGCCCTGCTTTCAAGTCCTCTTGGCAGCCTTACTTCAGTATATTTTTGGACGATAGCTGTCATTTATAACTCTGCAGCTTTGTGAATTACAGTGCCCGTGAGCTCCTTTCTTCAACTCGCTTTCTTATGAGCTGGCCGTAACACCGCAGGATTGCTTCAGGCCCGAATCTGGTTCCGGCACGGCACGCTGAGCCGTTGGTTAATTCCTCTTCCTGGTGGGAAATGAGAGTTAAATTTGCCCGTCCAGACACCTCCAGCTAGTCTCTCATTGGTTCTCCCTATTCCTGTTCATCTTCCGCAGAAATTGCAAACTGGGCCAAACAGGAGGTTAAAGGCACTGACTCTCCAAGTCGGGAGAGTGTTAGTAAAGCGTCTGGAATGATTTACCCAAGTACCAGGGGACGAGAACTGAGACATATTGGAACACGTCTACCGATCACACGGTTGATCATACTCTGGGTTCCACATGCATGCTTTAGCTGAAGGAAGAATCCCTTAAACCTGGAGAGTTGAGACCCGTGGAATGGGTACCATGCAATATGACTTCAAAGGGTCTTCATTTGCTCACCGAACCTCTCCAATCCTATCACTGCTGCGTTTATGCCCCTCTACACATGCTTGATTCTCTTTCGGAGACATAGCGATCCATAGGTTTTAAGATACTTACTAGTCAGGTACATTCTTAGGCGTTTAATATGGGGTGTTGAGTCCATTTCGTTGAGCAAGGAGTAGCTCTTGTGTATTACATATTTGGCTTAAGGAACTTTATCTGTGCTCATTTCAATCTCTGGTTTTATGCAGCACCCCAACTCAACTTTCCCCTTAAGCAAGCATAAGTTGGTTTTCTAAATTTGAGACCCTGTTGTGTTTTGTAATCCAGTTCCTGTGTAGCCAAGTTTACATTCCGTGTATTAGTGATATCTTATGAAGTTTCTTTTTCTGTGTGACTTATTTCAGTTAGAATCATCATACCTGAATCCACTCATTATGCTGCTACGGGCCTGATGACATATTTTCATTGTTGAGTGATATTGCATTGTACGTAAGTACCAAAACTTCTTTATCCATTTTTCACTTTCTGCGATATTGTACTTGTACCGTAAACAAGGTTCTTGTAAACAGAGCCGTCCCAAACTTTGCGGTGGCTGTGTCTTTTTGATTTTAATTTCCCTAAGCTATAGGACAATAAGTGGAAGTGCCCTAGGCTCTGTTGCTTTGTTTTTTAGATGTTTCAGGAAACACCATACACTTCTCCCCAGTGGCTGTTGGCAATTTTCATCCCGCCCATCAGCATAACAAGGCTTCCAGTTCTCCATGGCTGGTCCTGCCTTTCTGGATTTTACACTCTTTTCAGATGGCCCTTTTGACCGGGGGGAAGTGAGACTTCATTGTAGTGCAGATATCCTTTGCAAGCTTGCTTGGTTGGCCAAAAAGGGCGTATGCGTTTTTTCCTGAATATATTCAGGAAGAAACGCATACGCCCTTTTTGGCCAAGTGCATCATTGTCGACGTTTTGCCTCTTTTCCTATGCTTTAAATGCAATTCCAGTGTACCTCTTAAAATTGGTTTCCTGCAATTCTGCCCTGCTTTCAAGTCCTCTTGGCAGCCTTACTTCAGTATATTTTTGGACGATAGCTGTCATTTATAACTCTGCAGGTTTGTGAATTACAGTGCCCCTGAGCTCCTTTCTTCAACTCGCTTTCTTGTGAGCTGGCTGCAACACAGCAGGATTGCTTCAGGCCCTAATCTGGTTCCGGCTCGGCACGCTGAGCCTTTGGTTAATTCCTCTTCCTGGTGGGAAATGAGAGTTAAATTTGCCCGTCCAGACACCTCCAGCTAGTCTCTCATTGGTTCTCCCTATTCCTGTTCATCTTCCGCAGAAATTGCAAACTGGGCCAAACAGGAGGTTAAAGGCACTGACTCTCCAAGTCGGGAGAGTGTTAGTAAAGCGTCTGGAATGTTTTACCCGAGTACCAGGGGACGAGAACTGAGACATATTGGAACACATCTCCCGATCAAACGGTTGATCATACTCTGGGTTCCACATGCATGATTTAGCTGAAGGAAGAATCCCTTAAACCTGGAGAGTTGAGACCCGTGGAATGGGTACCATGCAATATGACTTCAAAGGGTCTTCATTTGCTCACCGAATGCCTCCAATCCTATCATTGCTGCATTTATGCCCCTCTACACATGCTTGATTCTCTTTCGGAGACATAGCAATCCATAGGTTTTAAGATACTTACTAGTCAGGTACATTCTTAGGCGTTTAATATGGGGTGTTGAGTCCATTTCGTTGAGCAAGGAGTAGCTCTTGTGTATTACATATTTGGCTTAAGGAACTTTACGTGTGTTCATTTCAATCTCTGGTTTTATGCAGCACCCCAACTCACCTTTCCCCTTAAGCAAGCATAAGTTGGTTTTCTAAATTTGAGACCCTTTTCTGTTTTGTAATCCAGTTCCTGTGTAGCCAAGTTTACATTCCATGTATTAGTGATATCTTAGGAAGTTTCTTTTTCTGTGTGACTTATTTCAGTTAGAATCATCATACCTGAATCCACTCATTATGCTGCTATGGGCCTGATGACATAGATTTCATTGCTGAGTGATATTGCATTGTACGTAAGTACCAAAACTTCTTTATCCATTTTTCACTTTCTGCGATATTGTACTTGTACCGTAAACAAGGTTCTTGTAAACAGAGCCGTCCCAAACTTTGGGGTGGCTGTGTCTTTTTGATTTTAATTTCCCTAAGCTATAGGACCATAAGTGGAAGTGCCCTAGGCTCTGTTGCTTTGTTTTTTAGATGTTTCAGGAAACACCATACACTTCTCCCGAGTGGCTGTTGGCAATTTTCATCCCGCCCATCAGCATAACAAGGCTCCCAGTTCTCCATGGCCTGTCCTGCCTTTCTGGATTTTACACTTTTTTCAGATGGCCCTTTTGACCGGGGGGAAGTGAGACTTCATTGTAGTGCAGATATCCTTTGCAAGCTTGCTTGGTTGGCCAAAAAGTGCGTATGCGTTTTTTCCTGAATATATTCAGGAAAAAACGCATACGCCCTTTTTGGCCAAGTGCATCATTGTGGACGTTCTGCCTCTTTTCCTATGCTTGAAATGCAATTCCAGTCTACCTCCTGAAATCGGTTTCCTGCAATTCTGCCCCGCTTTCAAGTCCTCTTGGCAGCTTTACTTCAGTATATTTTTCGACGATAGCTTTCATTTATAACTCTGCAGGTTTGTGAATTACAGTGCCCCTGAGCTCCTTTCTTCAACTCGCTTTCTTGTGAGCTGGCCGCAACACCGCAGGATTGCTTCAGGCCCTAATCTGGTTCCGGCATGGCACGCTGAGCCTTTGGTTAATTCCTCTTCCTGGTGGGAAATGAGAGTTAAATTTGCCCGTCCAGACAACTCCAGCTAGTCTCTCATTGGTTCTCCCTATTCCTGTTCATCTTCCGCAGAAATTGCAAACTGGGCCAAACAGGAAGTTAAAGGCACTGACTCTCCAAGTCGGGAGAGTGTTAGTAAAGCGTCTACAATGTTGCACCCGAGTACCAGGGTCGAGAACTGAGACATATTGGAACACGTCTCCCGATCACACGGTTGATCATACTCTGGGTTCCACATGCATGTTTTAGCTGAAGGAAGAATCCCTTAAACCTGGAGAGTTGAGACATGTGGAATGGGTACCATGCAATATGATATCAAAGGGTCTTCATTTGCTCACCGAACCTCTCCAATCCTATCACTGCTGCGTTTATGCCCCTGTACACACACTTGATTCTCTTTCGGAGACATAGCCATCCATAGGTTTTAAGATACTTACTAGTCAGGTACATTCTTAGGCGTTTAATACGGGGTGTTGAGTCCATTTCGTTGAGCAAGGAGTAGCTCTTGTGTATTACATATTTGGCTTAAGGAACGTTATGTGTGCTCATTTCAATCTCTGGTTTTATGCAGCACCCCAACTCACCTTTCCCCTTAAGCAAGCAAAAGTTGGTTTTCTAAATTTGAGACCCTGTTGTGTTTTGTAATCCAGTTCCTGTGTAGCCAAGTTTACATTCCGTGTATTAGTGATATCTTATGATGTTTCTTTTTCTGTGTGACTTATTTCAGTTAGAATCATCATACCTGAATCCACTCATTATGCTGCTACGGGCCTGATGAAATAGATTTCATTGCTGAGTGATATTTCATTGTACCTAAGTACCAAAACTTCTTTATCCATTTTTCACTTTCTGCGATATTGAACTTGTCCCGTAAACGAGTTTCTTGTAAACAGAGCCGTACCAAACTTTGGGGTGGCTGTGTCTTTTTGATTTTAATTTCCCTAAGCAATAGGGCCATAAGTGGAAGTGCCCAAGGCTCTGTTGCTTTGTGTTTTAGATGTTTCAGGAAACACCATACACTTCTCCCGAGTGGCTGTTGGCAATATACATCCCGCCCATCAGCATAACAAGGCTCCCAGTTCTCCATGGCCTGTCCTGCCTTTCTGGATTTTACACTTTTTTCAGTTGGCCCTTTTGACCGGGGGGAAGTGAGACTTCATTGTAGTGCAGATTTCCTTTGCAAGCTTGCTTGGTTGGCCAAAAAGGGCGTATGCGTTTTTTCCTGAATATATTCAGGAAAAAACGCATACGCCCTTTTTGGCCCAGTGCATCATTGTCGACGTTTTCCCTCTTTTCCTATGCTTTAAATGCAATTCCAGTGTACCTCCTAAAATCGGTTTCCTGCAATTCTGCCCCGCTTTCAAGTCCTCTTGGCAGCCTTACTTCAGTATATTTTTGGATGATAGCTGTCATTTATAACTCTGCAGGTTTGTGAATTACAGTGCCCCTGAGCTCGTTTCTTCAACTCGCTTTCTTGTGAGCTGGCCGCAACACCGCAGGATTGCTTCAGGCCCTAATCTGGTTCCGGCACGGCACGCTGAGCCTTTGGTTAATTCCTCTCCCTGGTGGGAAATGAGAGTTAAATTTGCCCGTCCAGACACCTCCAGCTAGTCTCTCATTGGTTCTCCCTATTCTTGTTTATCTTCCGCAGAAATTGCAAACTGGGCCAAACAGGAGGTTAAAGGCACTGACTCTCCAAGTCGGGAGAGTGTTAGTAAAGCGTCTGGAATGTTGCACCCGATTACCAGGGGACGAGAACTGAGACATATTGGAACACGTCTCCGAATCACACGGTTGATCATACTCTGGTTTCCACATGCATGATTTAGCTGAAGGAAGAATCCCTTAAACCTGGAGAGTTGAGACCCGTGGAATGGGTACCATGCAATATGTCTTGAAAGGGTCTTCATTACCTCACCGAACCTGTCCAATCCTATCACTGCTGCGTTTATGGCCCTGTACACACGCTTGATTCTCTTTTGGAGACATAGCGATCCATAGGTTTTAAGATACTTACTAGTCAGTTACATTCTTAGGCGTTTAATATGGGGTGTTGAGTCCATTTCGTTGAGCAAGGAGTAGCTCTTGTCTATTACATATTTGGCTTAAGGAACTTTATGTGTGCTCATTTCAATCTCTGGTTTTATGCAGCACCCCAACTCACCTTTCCCCTTAAGCAAGCATAAGTTGGTTTTTTAAATTTGAGACCCTGTTCTGTTTTGTAATCCAGTTCCTGTGTAGCCAAGTTTACATTCCGTGTATTAGTGATATCTTATGATGTTTCTTTTTCTGTGTGACTTATTTCAGTTAGAATCATCATACCTGAATCCACTCATTATGCAGCTACGGGCCTGATGACATAGATTTCATTGCTGAGTGATGTTACATTGTACGTAAGTACCACAACTTCTTTATCCATTTTTCACATTCTGCGATATTGTACTTGTACCATAAACAAGGTTCTTGTATCCAGAGCCGTCCCAAACTTTGGGGTGGCTGTGTCTTTTTGATTTTAATTTCCCTAAGCTATAGGACAATAAGTGGAAGTGCCCTAGGCTCTGTTGCTTTGTTTTTCAGATGTTTCAGGAAACACCATACACTTCTCCCGAGTGGCTGTTGGCAATTTTTATCCCGCCCATCAGCATAACAAGGCTCCCAGTTCTCCATGGCCTGTCCTGCCTTTCTGGATATTACACTTTTTTCAGTTGGCCCTTTTGACCGGGGGGAAGTGAGACTTCATTGTAGTGCAGATTTCCTTTGCAAGCTTGCTTGGTTGGCCAAAAAGGGCGTATGCGTTTTTTTCTGAATATATTCAGGAAAAAACTCATACGCCCTTTTTGGCCAAGTGCATCATTGTGGACGTTCTGCCTCTTTTCCTATGCTTTAAATGCAATTCCACTCTACCTTCTGAAATCGGTTTCCTGCAATTCTGCCCCACTTTCAAGTCCTCTTGGCAGCCTTATTTCAGTATATTTTTGGACGATAGCTGTTATTTATAACTCTGCAGGATTGTGAATTACAGTGCCCCTGAGCTCCTTTCTTCAACTCGCTTTCTTGTGAGCTGGCCGCAACACCGCAATACTGCTTCAGGCCCTAATCTGGTTCCGGCACGGCACGCTGAGCCTTTGGTTAATTCCTCTTCCTGGTGGGAAATGAGAGTTAAATTTGCCCGTCCAGACACCTCCAGCTAGTCTCTCATTGGTCCTCCCTATTCCTGTTCATCTTCCGCAGAATTTGCAAAGTGGGCCAAATAGGAGGTTAAAGGCACTGGCTCTCCAAGTCGGGAGAGTGTTAGTAAAGTGTCTGGAATGTTGCACCCGAGTACCAGGGGACGAAAACTGAGACATATTTGAACACGTCTCCTGATCACACGGTTGATCATACTCTGGGTTCCACATGCATGTTTCAGCTGAAGGAAGAATCCCTTAAACCTGGAGAGTTGAGAGCCGTGGAATGAGTACCATGCAATACGACTTCAAAGGGTCTTCGTTTGCTCACCGAACCTCTCCAATCCTATCACTGCTGCGTTTAGTCCCCTGTACACACGCTTGATTCTCTTTCGGAGACATAGCAATCCATAGGTTTTAACATACTTACTAGTCAGGTACATTCTTAGGCGTTTAATATGGGGTGTTGAGTCCATTTCGTTGAGCAAGGAGTAGCTCTTGTCTATTACATATTTGGCTTAAAGAACTTTATCTGTGATCATTTCAATCTCTGGTTTTATGCAGCACCGCAACTCATCTTTCCTCTTAAGCAAGCATAAGTTGCTTTTCTAAATTTGAGACCCTGTTCTCTTTTGTAATCCAGTTCCTGTGTAGCCAAGTTTACATTCCGTGTATTAGTGATATCTTATGATGTTTCTTTTTCTGTGTGACTTATTTCAGATAGAATCATCGTACCTGAATCCACTCATTATGGTGCTACGGGCCTGATGACATAGATTTCATTGCTGAGTGATATTGCATTGTACGTAAGTGCCACAACTGCTTTATCCATTTTTCACTTTCTGCGATATTGAACTTGTCCCATAAACGAGTTTCTTGTAAACAGAGCCGTCCCAAACTTAGGGGTGGCTGTGTCTTTTTGATTTTAATTTCCCTAAGCTATAGGACCATATGTGGAACTGCCCTAGGCTCTGTTGCTTTGTTTTTTAGATGTTTCAGGAAACACCATACACTTCCCCCGAGTGGCTGTTGGCAATTTATATCCCGCCCAGCAGCATAACAAGGCTCCCAGTTCTCCATGGCCTGTCCTGCCTTTCTGGATTTTATACTTTTTTCAGATGGCCCTTTTGACCACGGGGAAGTGAGACTTCATTGTAGTGCAGATTTCCTTTGCAAGCTTGCTTGGTTGGCCAAAAAGGGCGTATGCGTTTTTTCCTGAATATATTCAGGAAAAAACGCATACGCCCTTTTTGGCCAAGTGCATCATTGTCGACGTTCTGCCTCTTTTCCTATGCTTTAAATGCAATTCCAGTCTACCTCCTGAAATCGGTTTCCTGCAATTCTGCCCCGCTTTCAAGTCCTCTTGGCAGCCTTACTTCAGTATATTTTTGGACGATAGCTGTCATTTATAACTCTGCAGGTTTGTGAATTACAGTGCCCCTGAGCTCCTTTCTTCAACTCGCTTTCTTGTGAGGTGGCCGCAACACCGCAGGATTGCTTCAGGCCCTAATCTGGTTCCGGCACTGCATGCTGAGCCTTTGGTTAATTCCTCTTCCTGGTGAGAAATGAGAGTTAAATTTGCACGTCCAGACACTTCCAGCTAGTCTCTCATTGGTTCTCCCTATTCCTCTTCATCTTCTGCGGAATTTGCAAACTGGGCCAAACAGGAGGTTAAAGGCACTGACTCTCCAAGTTGGGAGAGATTTAGTAAAGCGTCTGGAATGTTGCACCCGAGTACCAGGGGACGATAACTGAGCCATATTGGAACATGTCTCCTGATCACACGGTTGATCATACTCTGGGTTCCACATGCATGTTTTAGCTGAAGGAAGAATCCCTTAAACCTGGAGAGTTGAGACCCGTGGAATGGGTACCACGCAATATGACTTCAAAGGGTCTTAATTTGCTCACTGAACCTCTCCAATCCTATCACTGCTGCGTTTATGCCCCTGTACAAACGCTTGATTCTCTTTCGGAGACATAGCAATCCATATCTTTTAAGATACTTTCTAGTCACCTACATTCTTAGGCGTTTAATATGGGGTGTTGAGTCCATTTCGTTGAGCAAGGAGTAGCTCTTGTGTATTACATATTTGGCTTAAGGAACTTTATCTGTGCTCATTTCAATCTCTGGTTTTATGCAGCACCCCAACTCACCTTTCCCCTTAAGCAAGCATAAGTTGGTTTTCTAAATATGAGACCCTGTTCTGTTTTGTAATCCAGTTCCTGTGTAGCCAAGTTTACATTCCGTGTATTAGTGATATCTTGTGATGTTTCTTTTTCTGTGTGATTTATTTCAGTTAGAATCATCATACCTGAATCCACTCATTATGGTGCTACGGGCCTGATGAAATAGATTTCATTGCTGAGTGATATTTCATTGTACGTAAGTATCAAAACTTCTTTATCCATTTTTCACTTTCTGCGATATTGAACTTGTCCCGTAAACGAGTTTCTTGTAAACAGAGCCGTCCCAAACTTTGGGGTGGCTGTGTCTTTTTGATTTTAATTTCCCTAAGCTATAGGACCATAAGTGGAAGTGCCCTAGGCTCTGTTGCTTTGTTTTTTAGATGTTTCAGGAAACACCATACACTTCTCCCTAGTGGCTGTTGGCAATATACATCCCGCCCATCAGCATAACAAGGCTCCCAGTTCTCCATGGCCTGTCCTGCCTTTCTGGATTTTACACTTTTTTCAGTTTGCCCTTTTGACCGGGGGGAAGTGAGACTTCATTGTAGTGCAGATTTCCTTTGCAAGCTTGCTTGGTTGGCCAAAAAGGGCGTATGCGTTTTTTCCTGAATATATTCAGGAAAACACGCATACACCCTGTTTGGCCCAGTGCATCATTGTCGACGTTTTCCCTCTTTTCCTATGCTTTAAATGCAATTCCAGTGTACCTCCTAAATTTGGTTTCCTGCAATTCTGCCCCGCTTTCAAGTCCTCTTGGCAGCCTTACTTCAGTATATTTTTGGACGATAGCTGTCATTTATAACTCTGCAGCTTTGTGAATTACAGTGCCCCTGAGCTCGTTTCTTCAACTCGCTTTCTTGTGAGCTGGCCGCAACACCGCAGGATTGCTTCAGGCCCTAATCTGGTTCCGGAACGGCACGCTGAGCCTTTGGTTAATTCCTCTTCCTGGTGTGAAATGAGAGTTAAATTTGCACGTCCAGACACCTCCAGCTAGTCTCTCATTGGTTCTCCCTATTCCTGTTCATCTTCCGCGGAAATTGCAAACTGGGCCAAACAGGAGGTTAAAGGCACTGACTCTCCAAGTTGGGAGAGACTTAGTAAAGCGTCTGGAATGTTGCACCCGAGTACCAGGGGACGAGAACTGAGACATATTGGAACATGTCTCCCGATCACACGGTTGATCATACTCTGGGTTCCACATGCATGTTTTAGCTGAAGGAAGAATCCCTTAAAGCTGGAGAGTTGAGACCCGTGGAATGGGTACCATGCAATATGACTTCAATGGGTCTTCATTTGCTCACCGAACCTCTCCAATCCTATCACTGCTGCGTTTATGCCCCTGTACACACGCTTGATTCTCTTTCGGAGACGTAGCGATACATAGGTTTTAAGATACTTACTAGTCAGGTACATTCTTAGGCGTTTAATATGGGGTGTTGAGTCCATTTCGTTGAGCAAGGAGTAGCTCTTGTGTATTACATATTTGGCTTAAGGGATTTATCTGTGCTCATTTCAATCTCTGGTTTTATGCAGCACCCCAACTCAACTTTCCCCTTAAGCAAGCATAAGTTGGTTTTCTAAATTTGAGACCCTGTTCTCTTTTGTAATCCAGTACCTGTGTAGCCAAGTTTACATTCCGTGTATTAGTGATATCTTATGAAGTTTCTTTTTCTGTGTGACTTATTTCAGTTAGAATCATCATACCTGAATCCACTCATTATGCTGCTACGGGCCTGATGACATAGATTTCATTGCTGAGTGATATTGCATTGTACGTAAGTACCAAAACTTCTTTATCCATTTTTCACTTTCTGCGATATTGTACTTGTACCGTAAACAAGGTTCTTGTAAACAGAGCCGTCCCAAACTTTGGGGTGGCTGTGTCTTTTTGATTTTAATTTCCCTAAGCTATAGGACCATAAGTGGAAGTGCCCTAGGCTCTGTTGCTTTGTTTTTTAGATGTTTCAGGAAACACCATACACTTCTCCCGAGTGGCTGTTGGCAATTTTCATCCCGCCCATCAGCATAACAAGGCTCCCAGTTCTCCATGGCCTGTCCTGCCTTTCTGGATTTTACACTTTTTTCAGTTGGCCCTTTTGACCGGGGGGAAGTGAGACTTCATTGTAGTGCAGATATCCTTTGCAAGCTTGCTTGGTTGGCCAAAAAGGGCGTATGCGTTTCTTCCTGAATATAGTCAGGAAGAAACGCATACGCCCTTTTTGGCCAAGTGCATCATTGTCGACGTTTTGCCTCTTTTCCTATGCTTTAAATGCAATTCCAGTGTACCTCTTAAAATTGGTTTCATGCAATTCTGCCCCGCTTTCAAGTCCTCTTGGCAGGCTTACTTCAGTATATTTTTGGACGATAGCTGTCATTTATAACTCTGCAGGTTTGTGAATTACAGTGCCCCTGAGCTCCTTTCTTTAACTCGCTTTCTTGTGAGCTGGCTGCAACACCGCAGGATTGCTTCAGGCCCTAATCTGTTTCCGGCTCGGCACGCTGAGCCTTTGGTTAATTCCTCTTCCTGGTGGGAAATGAGAGTTAAATTTGCCCGTCCAGACACCTCCAGCTAGTCTCTCATTGGTTCTCCCTATTCCTGTTCATCTTCCGCAGAATTTGCAAACTGGGCCAAACAGGAGGTTAAAGGCACTGACTCTCCAAGTCGGGAGAGTGTTAGTAAAGCGTCTGGAATGTTGCACCCGAGTACCAGGGGACGAAAACTGAGACATATTGGAACATGTCTCCCGATCACACGGTTGATCATACTCTGGGTTCCACATGCGTGATTTAGCTGAAGGAAGAATCCCTTAAACCTGGAGAGTTGAGACCCGTGGAATGGGTACCATGCAATATGACTTCAAAGGGTCTTCATTTGCTCACCGAACCTCTGCAATCCTATCACTGCTGCGTTTATGCCCCTGTACACATGCTTGATTCTCTTTCGGAGACATAGCGATCCATAGGTTTTAAGATACTTACTAGTCAGGTACATTCTTAGGCGTTTAATACGGGGTGTTGAGTCCATTTCGTTGAGCAAGGAGTAGCTCTTGTGTATTCCATATTTGGCTTAAGGAACTTTATCTGTGCTCATTTCAATCTCTGGTTTTATGCAGCACCCCAACTCACCTTTCCCCTTAAGCAAGCATAAGTTGGTTTTCTAAATTTGAGACCCTGTTCTGTTTTGTAATCCAGTTCCTGTGTAGCCAAGTTTACATTCCGTGTATTAATGATATCTTATGATGTTTCTTTTTCTTGTGACTTATTTCAGTTAGAATCATCGTACCTGAATCCACTCATTATGATGCTACGGGCCTGACGACACAGATTTCACTGCTGAGTGATATTGCATTGTACGTAAGTACCAAAACTTCTTTATCCATTTTTCACTGTCTGCGATATTGAACTTGTCCCGTAAACGAGGTTCTTGTAAGCAGAGCCGTCCCAAACTTTGGGGTGGCTGTGTCTTTTTGATTTTAATTTCCCTAAGCTATAGGACCATAAGTGGAAGTGCCCTAGGCTCTGTTGCTTTGTTTCTTAGATGTTTCAGGAAACACCATACACTTCTCCCAAGTGGCTGTTGGCAATTTACATCCCGCCCATCAGCATAACAAGGCTCCCAGTTCTCCATGGCCTGTCCTGCCTTTCTGGATTTTACACTTTTTTCAGATGGCCCTTTTGACCGGGGGGGAAGTGAGACTTCATTGTAGTGCAGATTTCCTTTGCAAGCTTGCTTGGTTGGCCAAAAACGGCGTATGCTTTTTTTCCTGAATATATTCAGGAAAAAACGCATACGCCCTTTTTGGCCAAGTGCATCATTGTGGACGTTCTGCCTCTTTTCCTATGCTTTAAATGCAATTCCAGTCTACCGCCTGAAATCGTTTTCCTGCAATTCTGGCCCGCTTTCAAGTCCTCTTGGCAGCCTTACTTCAGTATATTTTTGGACGATAGCTGTCATTTATAACTCTGCAGGTTTGTGAATTACAGTGCCCCTGAGCTCCTTTCTTCAACTCGCTTTCTTGTGAGCTGGCCGCAACACCGCAGGATTGCTTCAGGCCCTAATCTGGTTCCGGCACGGCACGCTGAGCCTTTGGTTAATTCCTCTTCCTGGTGGGAAATGAGAGTTAAATTTGCCCGTCCAGACAACTCCAGCTAGTCTCTCATTGGTTCTCCCTATTCCTGTTCATCTTCCGCAGAAATTGCAAACTGGGCCAAACAGGAGGTTAAAGGCACTGACTCTCCAAGTCGGGAGAGTGTTAGTAAAGCGTCTGGAATGTTGTACCCGAGTACCAGGGGACGAGAACTTAGACATATTAAACACGTCTCCCGATCACACGGTTGATCATACTCTGTGTTCCACATGCATGTTTTAGTTGAAGGAAGAATCCCTTAAACCTGGAGAGTTGAGACCCGTGGAATGGGTACCATGCAATATGACTTCAAAGGGTCTTCATTTGCTCACCGAACCTCTCCAATCCTATCACTGCTGCGTTTATGCCACTGTACACACGCTTGATTCTCTTTCGGAAACATAGCGATCCATAGGTTTTAAGATACTTACTAGTCAGGTACATTCTTAGGTGTTTAATATGGGGTGTTGAGTCCATTTCGTTGAGCAAGGAGTAGCTCTTGTCTATTCCATATTTGGCTTAAGGAACTTTATCTGTGCTCATTTCAATCTCTGGTTTTATGCAGCACCCCAACTCACCTTTCCCCTTAAGCAAGCATAAGTTGGTTTTCTAAATTGAGACACTGTTCTCTTTTGTAATCCAGTTCCTGTGTAGCCAAGTTTACATTCCGTGTATTAGTGATATCTTATGAAGTTTCTTTTTCTGTGTGACTTATTTCAGTTAGAATCATCATACCTGAATCCACTCATAATGCTGCTACGGGCCTGATGACATAGATTTCATTGCTGAGTGATATTGCATTGTACGTAATTACCACAACTTCTTTATCCATTTTTCACTTTCTGTGATATTGTACTTGTCCCGTAAACAATTTTCTTGTAAACAGAGCCGTCCCAAACTTTGGGGTGGCTGTGTCTTTTTGATTTTAATTTCCCTAAGCTATAGGACCATAAGTGGAAGTGCCCTAGGCTCTGTTGCTTTGTTTTTTAGATGTTTCAGGAAACACCATACACTTCTCCCGAGTGGCTGTTGGCAATATACATCCCGCCCATCAGCATAACAAGGCTCCCAGTTCTCCATGGCCTGTCCTGCCTTTCTGGATTTTACACTTTTTTCAGTTGGCCCTTTTGACCGGGGGGAAGTGAGACTTCATTGTAGTACAGATTTCCTTTGCAAGCTTGCTTGGTTGGCCAAAAAGGGCGTATGCGTTTTTTCCTGAATATATTCAGGAAAAAACGCATACGCCCTTTTTGGCCAAGTGCATCATTGTCGACGTTCTGCCTCTTTTCCTATGCTTTAAATGCAATTCCAGTCTACCTCCTGAAATCGGTTTCCTGCAATTCTGCCCCGCTTTCAAGTCCTCTTGGCAGCCTTACTTCAGTATATTTTTGGACGATAGCTGTCATTTATAACTCTGCAGGTTTGTGAATTACAGTGCCCCTGAGCTCCTTTCTTCAACTCGCTTTCTTGTGAGCTGGCCGCAACACCGCAGGATTGCTTCAGGCCCTAAACTGGTTCTGGCATGGCACGCTGAGCCTTTGGTTAATTCCTCTTCCTGGTGGGAAATGAGAGTTAAATTTGCCCGTCTAGACACCTCAAGCTAGTCTCTCATTGGTTCTCCCTATTCCTGTACATCTTCCGCGGAATTTGCAAACTGGGTCAAACAGGAGGTTAAAGGCACTGACTCTCCAAGTCGGGAGAGTGTTAGTAAAGCGTCTGGAATGTTGCACCCGAGTACCAGGGGATGAGAACTGAGACATATTGGAACATGTCTCCCGATCACATGGTTGATCATACTCTGGGTTCCACATGCGTGATTTAGCTGAAGGAAGAATCCCTTAAACCTGGAGAGTTGAGACCCGTGGAATGGGTACCATGCAATATGACTTCAAAGGGTCTTCATTTGCTCACCGAACCTCTGCAATCCTATCACTGCTGCGTTTATGCCCCTGTACACATGCTTGATTCTCTTTCGGAGACATAGCGATCCATAGGTTTTAAGATACTTACTAGTCAGGTACATTCTTAGGCGTTTAATACGGGGTGTTGAGTCCATTTCGTTGAGCAAGGAGTAGCTCTTGTGTATTCCATATTTGGCTTAAGGAACTTTATCTGTGCTCATTTCAATCTCTGGTTTTATGCAGCACCCCAACTCACCTTTCCCCTTAAGCAAGCATAAGTTGGTTTTCTAAATTTGAGACCCTGTTCTGTTTTGTAATCCAGTTCCTGTGTAGCCAAGTTTACATTCCGTGTATTAATGATATCTTATGATGTTGCTTTTTCTTGTGACTTATTTCAGTTAGAATCATCGTACCTGAATCCACTCATTATGATGCTACGGGCCTGACGACACAGATTTCACTGCTGAGTGATATTGCATTGTACGTAAGTACCAAAACTTCTTTATCCATTTTTCACTGTCTGCGATATTGAACTTGTCCCGTAAACGAGGTTCTTGTAAGCAGAGCCGTCCCAAACTTTGGGGTGGCTGTGTCTTTTTGATTTTAATTTCCCTAAGCTATAGGACCATAAGTGGAAGTGCCCTAGGCTCTGTTGCTTTGTTTCTTAGATGTTTCAGGAAACACCATACACTTCTCCCAAGTGGCTGTTGGCAATTTACATCCCGCCCATCAGCATAAAAAGGCTCCCAGTTCTCCATGGCCTGTCCTGCCTTTCTGGATTTTACACTTTTTTCAGATGGCCCTTTTGACCGGGGGGGAAGTGAGACTTCATTGTAGTGCAGATTTCCTTTGCAAGCTTGCTTGGTTGGCCAAAAACGGCGTATGCTTTTTTTCCTGAATATATTCAGGAAAAAACACATACGCCCTTTTTGGCCAAGTGCATCATTGTGGACGTTCTGCCTCTTTTCCTATACTTTAAATGCAATTCCAGTCTACCTCCTGAAATCGTTTTCCTGCAATTCTGGCCCGCTTTCAAGTCCTCTTGGCAGCCTTACTTCAGTATATTTTTGGACGATAGCTGTCATTTATAACTCTGCAGGTTTGTGAATTACAGTGCCCCTGAGATCCTTTCTTCAGCTCGCTTTCTTGTGAGATGGCCGCAACACCGCAGGATTGCTTCAGGCCCTAATCTGGTTCCGGCACGGCACGCTGAGCCTTTGGTTAATTCCTCTTCCTGATGGGAAATGAGAGTTAAATTTGCACGTCCAGACACCTCCAGCGAGACTCTCATTGGTTCTCCCTATTCCTGTTCATCTTCCGCAGAAATTGCAAACTGGGCCAAACAGGAGTTTAAAGGCACTGACTCTCCAAGTCGGCAGAGTGTTAGTAAAGCGTCTGTAATGTTGCACCCGAGTACCAGGGGACGAGAACTGAGACATATTAAACACGTCTCCCGATCACATGGTTGATCATACTCTGGGTTCCACATGCATGTTTTAGCTGAAGGAAGAATCCCTTAAACGTGGAGAGTTGAGACCCGTGGAATGGGTACCATGCAATATGACTTCGAAGGGTCTTCATTTGCTCACCGAACCTCTCCAATTCTATCACTGCTGCCTTTATGCCCCTCTACACATGCTTGATTCTCTTTCGGAGACATAGCAATCCATAGGTTTTAAGATACTTACTAGTCAGGTACATTCTTAGGCGTTTAATATGGGGTGTTGAGTCCATTTCATTGAGCAAGGAGTAGCTCTTGTGTATTACATATTTGGCTTAAGGAACTTTATCTGTGCTCATTTCAATCTCTGGTTTTATGCAGCACCCCAACTCAACTTTCCCCATAAGCAAGCATAAGTTGGTTTTCTAAATTTGAGACCCTGTTGTGTTTTGTAATCCAGTTCCTGTGTAGCCAAGTTTACATTCCGTGTATTAGTGATATCTTATGAAGTTTCTTTTTCTGTGTGACTTATTTCAGTTAGAATCATCATACCTGAATCCACTCATTTTGCTGCTACGGGCCTGATGACATAGATTTCATTGCTGAGTGATATTGCATTGTACGTAAGTACCAAAACTTCTTTATCCATTTTTCACTTTCTGCGATATTGTACTTGTACCGTAAACGAGGTTCTTGTAAACAGAGCCGTCCCAAACTTTGGGGTGGCTGTGTCTTGTTGATTTTAATTTCCCTAAGCTATAGGACCATAAGTGGAAGTGCCCTAGGCTCTGTTGCTTTGTTTTTTAGATGTTTCAGGAAACACCATACACTTCTCCCGAGTGGCTGTTGGCAATTTACATCCCGCCCATCAGCATAACAAGGCTCCCAGTTCTCCATGGCCTGTCCTGCCTTTCTGGATTTTACACTTTTTTCAGTTGGCCCTTTTGACCGGGGGGAAGTGAGACTTCATTGTAGTGCAGATATCCTTTGCAAGCTTGCTTGGTTGGCCAAAAAGGGCGTATGCGTTTCTTCCTGAATATAGTCAGGAAGAAACGCATACGCCCTTTTTGGCCAAGTGCATCATTGTCGACGTTTTGCCTCTTTTCCTATGCTTTAAATGCAATTCCAGTGTACCTCTTAAAATTGGTTTCCTGCAATTCTGCCCTGCTTTCAAGTCCTCTTGGCAGCCTTACTTCAGTATATTTTTGGACGATAGCTGTCATTTATAACTCTGCAGGTTTGTGAATTACAGTGCCCCTGAGCTCCTTTCTTTAACTCGCTTTCATGTGAGCTGGCTGCAACACCGCAGGATTGCTTCAGGCCCTAATCTGGTTCCGGCTCGGCATGCTGAGCCTTTGGTTAATTCCTCTTCCTGGTGGGAAATGAGAGTTAAATTTGCCCGTCCAGACACCTCCAGCTAGTCTCTCATTGGTTCTCCCTATTCCTGTTCATCTTCCGCAAAAATTGCAAACTGGGCCAAACAGGAGGTTAAAGGCACTGACTCTCCAAGTCGGGAGAGTGTTAGTAAGGCGTCTGGAATGTTTTACCCGAGTACCAGGGGACGAGAACTGAGACATATTGGAACACGTCTCCCGATCACACGGTTGATCATACTCTGGGTTCCACATGCATGATTTAGCTGAAGGAAGAATCCCTTAAACCTGGAGAGTTGAGACCCGTGGAATGGGTACCATGCAATATGACTTCAAAGGGTCTTCATTTGCTCACCGAATGTCTCCAATCCTATCATTGCTGCATTTATGCCCCTCTACACATGCTTGATTCTCTTTCGGAGACATAGCAATCCATAGGTTTTAAGATACTTACTAGTCAGGTACATTCTTAGGCGTTTAATATGGGGTGTTGAGTCCATTTCGTTGAGCAAGGAGTAGCTCTTGTGTATTCCATATTTGGCTTAAGGAACTTTATCTGTGCTCATTTCAATCTCTGGTTTTATGCAGCACCCCAACTCAACTTTCCCCTTAAGCAAGCATAAGTTGGTTTTCTAAATTTGAGACCCTGTTGTGTTTTGTAATCCAGTTCCTGTGTAGCCAAGTTTACATTCCGTGTATTAGTGATATCTTATGAAGTTTCTTTTTCTGTGTGACTTATTTCAGTTAGAATCATCATACCTGAATCCACTCATAATGCTGCTACGGGCCTGATGACATAGATTTCATTGCTGAGTGATATTGCATTGTACGTAATTACCACAACTTCTTTATCCATTTTTCACTTTCTGTGATATTGTACTTGTCCCGTAAACAATTTTCTTGTAAACAGAGCCGTCCCAAACTTTGGGGTGGCTGTGTCTTTTTGATTTTAATTTCCCTAAGCTATAGGGCCATAAGTGGAAGTGCCCTAGGCTCTGTTGCTTTGTTTTTTAGATGTTTCAGGAAACACCATACACTTCTCCCGAGTGGCTGTTGGCAATATACATCCCGCCCATCAGCATAACAAGGCTCCCAGTTCTCCATGGCCTGTCCTGCCTTTCTGGATTTTACACTTTTTTCAGTTGGCCCTTTTGACCGGGGGGAAGTGAGACTTCATTGTAGTACAGATTTCCTTTGCAAGCTTGCTTGGTTGGCCAAAAAGGGCGTATGCGTTTTTTCCTGAATATATTCAGGAAAAAACACATACGCCCTTTTTGGCCAAGTGCATCATTGTCGACGTTCTGCCTCTTTTCCTATGCTTTAAATGCAATTCCAGTCTACCTCCTGAAATCGGTTTCCTGCAATTCTGCCCCGCTTTCAAGTCCTCTTGGCAGCCTTACTTCAGTATATTTCTGGACGATAGCTGTCATTTATAACTCTGCAGGTTTGTGAATTACAGTGTCCCTGAGCTCCTTTCTTCAACTCGCTTTCTTGTGAGCTGGCCGCAACACCGCAGGATTGCTTCAGGCCCTAAACTGGTTCTGGCACGGCACGCTGAGCCTTTGGTTAATTCCTCTTCCTGGTGGGAAATGAGAGTTAAATTTGCCCGTCTAGACACCTCAAGCTAGTCTCTCATTGGTTCTCCCTATTCCTGTACATCTTCCGCGGAATTTGCAAACTGGGTCAAACAGGAGGTTAAAGGCACTGACTCTCCAAGTCGGGAGAGTGTTAGTAAAGCGTCTGGAATGTTTTACCCGAGTACCAGGGGACGAGAACTGAGACATATTGGAACACGTCTCCCGATCACACGGCTGATCATTCTCTGGGTTCCACATGCATGTTTCAGCTGAAGGAAGAATCCCTTAAACCTGGAGCGTTGAGACCCGTGGAATGGGTACCATGCAATATGACTTCAAAGGGTCTTCATTTGCTCACCGAACCTCTCCAATCCTATCACTGCTGCTTTTATGCCCCTGTACACACGCTTGATTCTCTTTCAGAGACATAGCAGTCCATAGGTTTTAAGATACTTACTAGTCAGGTACATTCTTAGGCGTTTAATATGGGGTGTTGAGTCCATTTCGTTGAGCAAGGAGTAGCTCTTGTCTATTCCATATTTGGCTTAAGGAACTTTATCTGTGCTCATTTCAATCTCTGGTTTTATGCAGCACCCCAACTCACCTTTCCCCTTAAGCAAGCATAAGTTGGTTTTCTAAATTTGAGACCCTGTTGTGTTTTGTAATCCAGTTCCTGTGTAGCGAAATTTACATTCCGTGTATTAGTGATATCTTATGATGTTTCTTTTTCTGTGTGACTTATTTCAGTTAGAATCATCATACCTGAATCCACTCATTATGCTGCTACGGGCCTGATGACATAGATTTCATTGCTGAGTGATATTGCATTGTACGTAAGTACCACAACTTCTTTATCCATTTTTCGCTTTCTGCGATATTGAACTTGTACCGTAAACGAGGTTCTTGTAAACAGAGCCGTCCCAAACTTAGGGGTGGCTGTGTCTTTTTTATTTTAATTTCCCTAAGCTATAGGACCATAAGTGGAAGTGCCCTAGGCTCTGTTGCTTTGTTTTTTAGATGTTTCAGGAAACACCATACACTTCTCCCGAATGGCTGCTGGCAATTTACATCCCATCCAACAGCATAAAAAGGCTCCCAGTTCTCCATGGCCTGTCCTGCCTTTCTGTATTTTACACTTTTTTCAGAGGGCCCTTTTGACCCGGGGGAAGTGAGACTTCATTGTAGTGCAGATTTCCTTTGCAAGCTTGCTTGGTTCTCCAAAAAGGGCGTATGTGTTTTTTCCTGAATATATTCAGGAAAAAACGCATACGCCCTTTTTGGCAAAGTGCATCATTGTCGACATTCTGCCTCTTTTCCTATGCTTTAAATGCAATTCCAGTCTACCTCCTGAAACCGTTTTCCTGCAATTCTGGCCCGCTTTCAAGTCCTCTTGGCAGCCTTACTTCAGTATATTTTTGGACGATAGCTGTCATTTATAACTCTGCAGGTTTGTGAATTACAGTGACCCTGAGCTCCTTTCTTCAACTCGCTTTCTTGTGAGTTGGCCACGACACCGCAGGATTGCTTCAGGCCCTAATCTGGTTCCGGCACGGCACGCTGAGCCTTTGGTTAATTCCTCTTCCTGGTGGGAAATGAGAGTTGAATTTGCCCGTCCAGACACCTCAAGCTAGTCTCTCATTGGTTCTGCCTATTCCTGTTCATCTTCTGCAGAAATTGCAAACTGGGCCAAACAGGAGGTTAAAGGCACTGACTCTCCAAGTCGGGAGAGTGTTAGTAAAGCGTCTGGAATGTTTTACCCGAGTACCAGGGGACGAGAACTGAGACATATTGGAACACGTCTCCCGATCACATGGCTGATCATACTCTGGGTTCCACATGCATGTTTCAGCTGAAGGAAGAATCCCTTAAACCTGGAGAGTTGAGACCCGTGGAATGGGTATCATGCAATATGACTTCAAAGGGTCTTCATTTGCTCACCGAACCTCTCCAATCCTATCACTGCTGCTTTTATGCTCCTGTACACACGCTTGATTCCCTTTCAGCGACATAGCAGTCCATAGGTTTTAAGATACTTACTAGTCAGGTACATTCTTAGGCGTTTAATATGGGGTGTTGATTCCATTTCGTTGAGCAAGGAGTAGCTCTTGTCTATTCCATATTTGGCTTAAGGAACTTTATCTGTGCTCATTTCAATCTCTGGTTTTATGCAGCACCCCAACTCAACTTTCCCCTTAAGCAAGCATAAGTTGGTTTTCTAAATTTGAGACCCTGTTCTGTTTTGTAATCCAGTTCCTGTGTAGCCAAGTTTACATTCCGTGTATTAGTGATATCTTATGATGTTTCTTTTTCTGTGTGACTTATTTCAGTTAGAATCATCATACCTGAATCCACTCATTATGCTGCTATGGGCCTGATGACATAGATTTCATTGCTGAGTGATATTGCATTGTACGTAAGTACCACAACTTCTTTATCCATTTTTCACTTTCTGCGATATTGAACTTGTACCATAAACGAGGTTCTTGTAAACAGAGCCGTTCGAAACTTTGTGGTGGCTGTGTCTTTTTGATTTTAATTTCCCTAAGCTATAGGACCATAAGTGGAAGTGCCCTAGGCTCTGTTGCTTTGTTTTTTAGATGTTTCAGGAAACACCATACACTTCCCCCGAGTGGCTGTTGGCAATTTACATCCCGCCTATCAGCATAACAAGGCTCCCAGTTCTCCATGGCCTGTCCTGACTTTCTGGATTTTACACTTATTCAGATGTCCCTTTTGACCGGTGGGAAGTGAGACTTCGTTGTAGTGCAGATTTCCTTTGTAAGCTTGCTTGGTTGGCCAAAAAGTGTGTATGCGTTTTTTCCTGAATATATTCAGGAAAAATCGCATATGCACTTTTTGTCCAAGTGCATCATTGGGGACGTTCTGCCTCTTTTCCTATGCTTTAAATGCAATTCCAGTTCACCTCCTGAAATCGGTTTCCTGCAATTCTGCCCCGCTTTCAAGTCCTCTTGGCAGCCTTACTTCAGTATATTTTTGGACGATAGCTGTCATTTATAACTCTGCAGGTTTGTGAATTACAGTGCCCCTGAGCTCCTTTCTTCAACTCGCTTTCTTGTGAGCTGGCCGCAACACCGCAGGATTGCTTCAGGCCCTAATCTTGTTCTGGCACGGCACGCTGAGCCTTTGGTTAATTCCTCTTCCTGGTGGGAAATGAGAGTTAAATTTGCCCGTCCAGACACCTCCAGCTAGTCTCTCACTGGTTCTCCCTATTCCTGTTCATCTTCCGTAGAAATTGCAAGCTGGGCCAACAGGAGGTTAAAGGCACTGACTCTCCAAGTCAGGAGAGTGTTAGTAAAGCATCTACAATGTTGCACCCGAGTACCAAGGGTCGAAAACTGAGACATATTGGAACACGTCTCCCGATCACACGGTTGATCATACTCTGGGTTCCACATGCATGTTTTAGCTGAAGGAAGAATCCCTTAAACCAGGAGAGTTGAGACCCGTGGAATGGGTACCATGCAATATGACTTCAAAGGGTCTTCATTTGCTCACCGAACCTCTCCAATCCTATCACTGCTGCGTTTATGCCCCTGTACACACGCTTGATTCTCTTTTGGAGACATAGCAATCCATAGGTTTTAAGATACTTACTAGTCAGGTACATTCTTAGGCGTTTAATATGGGGTGTTGAGTCCATTTCGTTGAGCAAGTAGTAGATCTTGTCTCTTCCATATTTGGCTTAAGGAACTTTATCTGTGCTCATTTCAATCTCTGGTTTTATGCAGCACCCCAACTCACGTTTCCCCTTAAGCAAGCATAAGTTGGTTTTCTACATTTGAGAGCCTGTTCTGTTTTGTAATCCAGTTCCTGTGTAGCCAAGTTTACATTCCGTGTATTAGTGATATCTTATGATGTTTCTTTTTCTGTGTGACTTATTTCAGTTAGAATCATCATACCTGAATCCACTCTATGCTGCTACGGCCCTGATGACATAGATTTCATTGCTGAGTGATATTGCATTGTACGTAAGTACCACAACTTCTTTATCCATTTTTCACTTTCTGCGATATTGAACTTGTACCGTAAACGAGGTTCTTGTAAACAGAGCCGTCCCAAACTTTGGGGTGGCTGTGTCTTTTTGATTTTAATTTCCCTAAGCTATAGGACTATAAGTGGAAGTGCCCTAGGCTCTGTTGCTTTGTTTTTTAGATGTTTCAGGAAACACCATACACTTCTCCCAAGTGGCTGTTGGCAATTTACATCCCGCCCATCAGCATAACAAGGCTCCCAGTTGTCTATGGCCTGTCCTGCCTTTCTGGATTTTACACTTTTTAAGATGGCCCTTTTGACCAGGGGGAAGTGAGACTTCATTGTAGTGCAGATTTCCTTTGCAAGCTTGCTTGGTTGGCCAAAAAGGGCATATGCGTTTTTTCCTGAATATATTCAGGAAAAAACGCATATGCCCTTTTTGGCCAAGTGCATCATTGTCGACGTTCTGCCTCTTTTCCTATGCTTTAAATGCAATTCCAGTCTACCTCCTGAAATCGGTTTCATGCAATTCTGTCCCGCTTTCAAGTCCTCTTGGCAGCCTTACTTCAGTATATTTTTGGACGATAGCTGTCATTTATAACTCTGCAGGTTTGTGAATTACAGTGTCCCTGAGCTCCTTTCTTCAACTCACTTTCTTTTGTGCTGGCCGCAACACCGCAGGATTGCTTCAGGCCCTAATCTGGTTCCGGCAAGGCACGCTGAGCCTTTGCTTAATTCCTCTTCCTGGTGGGAAATGAGAGTTAAATTTGCCCGTCCAGACACCTCCAGCTAGTCTCTCATTGGTTCTCCCTATTCCTGTTCATCTTCCGCAGAAATTGCAAACTGGGCCAAACAGAAGGTTAAAGGCACTGACTCTCCAAGTCGGGAGAGTGTTAGTAAAATGTCTGGAATGTTGCACCCGAGTACCAGGGGACGAGAACTGAGATACATTGGCACACGTCTCCCGATCACACGGTTGATGATACTCTGGGTTCCACATGCATGTTTCAGCTGAAGGAAGAATCCCTTAAACCTGGAGAGTTGAGACCCGTGGAATGGGTACCATGCAATATGATTTCAAAGGGTCTTTGTTTGCTCACCGAACCTCTCCAATCCTATCACTGCTGCGTTTATGCCCCTGTACACATGCTTGATTCTCTTTCGGAGACATAGCAGTCCATAGGTTTTAAGATACTTACTAGTCAGGTACATTCTTAGGCATTTAATATGGGGTGTTGTGTCCATTTCATTGAACAAGGAGTAGCACTTGTCTATTACATATTTGGCTTAAGGAACTTTATCTGTGCTCATTTCAATCTCTGGTTTTATGCAGCACCCCAACTCACCTTTCCCCTTAAGCAAGCATAAGTTGGTTTTCTAAATTTGAGACCCTGTTCTGTTTTGTAATCCAGTTCCTGTGTAGCCAAGTTTACATTCCGTGTATTAGTGATATCTTATGATGTTTCTTTTTCTGTGTGACTTATTTCAGTTAGAATCATCATACCTGAATCCACTCATTATGCTGCTACGGGCCTGATGACATAGATTTCATTGCTGAGTGATATTGCATTGTACGTAAGTACCACAACTTCTTTATCCATTTTTCACTTTCTGCGATATTGAACTTGTACCGTAAATGAGGTTCTTGTAAACAGAGCCATCCCAAACTTAGAGGTCGTTGTTTCTTTTTTATTTTAATTTCCCTAAGCTACAGGACCATAAGTGGAAGTGCCCTATGCTCTGTTGCTTTATTTTTTAGATGTTTCAGGAATCACCATACACTTCTCCCAAGTGGCTCTTTGCAATGTACATCCCGTCCATCAGCATAACAAGGCTCCCAGTTCTCCATGGCCTGTCCTGCCTTTCTGGATTTTACAATTTTTTCAGATGGCCCTTTTGAACGGGGGGAAGTGAGACTTCATTGTAGTGCAGATTTCCTTTGCAAGCTTGCTTGGTTGGACAAAAAGTGTGTATGCATTTTTTCCTTAATATATTCAGGAAAAAACGCATACACACTTTTTGGCCAAGTGCATCATTGTCAACGTTCTGCCTCTTTTCCTATGCTTTAAATGCAATTCCAGTCTACCTCCTGAAATCGGTTTCCTGCAATTCTGGTCCGCTTTCAAGTCCTCTTGGCAGCCTTACTTCAGTATATTTTTGGACGATAGCTGTCATTTATAACTCTGCAGGTTTGTGAATTACATTGCCCCTGAGCTCCTTTCTTCAACTCGCTTTCTTGTGAGCTGGCTGCAACACCGCATGATTGCTTCAGGCCCTAAACTTGTTCTGGCACGGCTGGCTGAGCCTTTGGTTAATTCCTCTTCCTGGTGGGAAATGAGAGTTAAATTTGCCCGTCCAGACACCTCTAGCTAGTCTCTCATTGGTTCTCCCTATTCCTGTTCATCTTCCGCAGAAATTGCAAACTGGGCCAAACAGGAGGTTAAAGGCACTGACTCTCCAAGTCGGGAGAGTGTTATTAAAGTGTCTGGAATGTTGCACCCGAGTACCAGGGGTTGAGAACTGAGACATATTGGAACACGTCTCACAATCACACGGTTGATCATACCCTGGGTACCACATGCATGATTTAGCTGAAGGAAGAATCCCTTAAACCTGGAGAGTTGAGACCCGTGGAAGGGGTACCATGCAATATGACTTCAAAGGGTCTTTATTTGCTCACCGAACCTCTCCAATCCTATCACTGCTGTGTTTATGGCACTGTAGTCACGCTTGATTCTCTTTCGGAGACATAGCAATCCATAGGTTTTAAGATAATTACTAGCCAGGTACATTCTTAGGCGTTTAATATGGGGTGTTGAGTCCATTTCGTTGAGCAAGGAGTAGCTCTTGTCTATTCCATATTTGGCTTAAGGAACTTTATCTGTGCTCATTTCAATCTCTGGTTTTATGCAGCACCACAACTCACGTTTCCCCTTAAGCAAGCATAAGTTGGTTTTCTAAATTTGAGACCCTATTCTGTTTTGTAATTCAGTTCCTGTGTAGTCAAGTTTACATTCCATGTATTAGTGATATCTTATGATGTTTATTTTTCTGCGTGACTTATTTCATTTAGAATCATCAAACCTGAATCCACTCATTAGGCTGCTATGGGCCTGATGACATAGATTTCATTGCTGAGTGATATTGCATTGTACGTAAGTACCACAACTTCTTTATCCATTTTTCACTTTCTGCGATATTGAACTTGTACCGTAAACGAGGTTCTTGTAAACAGAGCCGTCCCAAACTTTGGGGTGGCTGTGTCTTTTTTGATTTTAATTTCCCTAAGCTATAGGGCCATAAGTGGAAGTGCCCTAGGCTGTGGTTGCTTTGTTTTTTATATGTTTCAGGAAACACCATACACTTCTCCCGAGGGGCTGTGGCAATTTACAATCCCACCCATCAGCATAACAGGGGCTCCCAGTTCTCCATGGACTGTCCCTGCCTTTCTGGATTTTACACTTTATTCAGATGGCCCTTTTTGACCGCGGGGAAGTGAGACTTCATTGTAGTGCAGATTTCCTTTGCAAGCTTGCTTGGTTGGCCAAAAAGGGCGTATGTGTTTTTTTCCCTGAATATATTCAGGAAGAAACGCATACGCACTTTTTGGCCAAGTGCAATCATTGTCGACGTTCTGCCTCTCTTCCTGTGCTTTAAATGCAATTCCAGTCTACCTCCTGAAATCGGTTTTCCTGCAATTCTGCCCCGCTTTCAAGTCCTCTTGGCAGCCTTACTTCAGTATATTTTTGGACGATAGCTGTCATTTATAACTCTGCAGGTTTGTGAATTACAGTGCCCCTGAGCTCCTTTCTTCAACTCGCTTTCTTGTGAGCTGGCCGCAACACCGCAGGATTGCTTCAGGCCCTAATCTGGTTCCGGCACGGCACACTGAGCCTTTGGTTAACTCCACTTCCTGGTGGGAAATGAGAGTTAAATTTGCCCGTCCAGACACCTCCAGCTAGTCTCTCCATTAGTTCTCCCTATTCCTGTTCATCTTCCACAGAAAATTGCAAACTGAGCCAAACAGGAGGTTTAAAGGCACTGACTCTCCAAGTCGGGAGAGTGTTAGTAAAGCATCTGGAATGTTGCACGCGAGTACCAGGGGACGAGAACTGAGACATATTTGAGCATGTCTCCCAATCACATGGTTGATCATACTCTGGGTTTCCACATGCATGTTTTACCTGAAGGAAGAATCCCTTAAACCTGGAGAGTTGAGACCCGTGGATTGGGTACCATGCAATATGACTTCAAAGGGTCTTCATTTGCTCACCGAACTTCTCCAATCCTATCACTGCTGCGTTTTATGACCCTGTACACACGCTTGATTCTCTTTTGGAGACATAGCAGTCCATAGGTTTTAAGATACTTACTAGTCAGGTACATTCTTAGGCGTTTAGTATGGGGTGTTGAGTCCATTTCGTTGAGCAAGGAGTAGCTCTTATCTATTCCATATTTGGCTTAAGGAACTTTATCTGTGCTCATTTCAATCTCTGGTTTTATGCAGCACCCCAACTCACCTTTCCCGTTAAGCAAGCATAAGTTGGTTTTCTAAATTTGAGACCCTGTTGTGTTTTGTAATCCAGTTCCTGTGTAGCCAAGTTTACATTCCGTGTATTAGTGATATCTTATGATGTTTCTTTTTTCTGTGTGACTTATTTCAGTTAGAATCATCATACCTGAATCCACTCATTATGCCTGCTACGGGCCTGATGACATAGGATTTCATTGCTGAGTGATATTGCATTGTACGTAAGTACCACAACTTCTTTATCCATTTTTCACTTTCTGTGATATTGAACTTGTACCGTAAACGAGGTTCTTGTAAACAGAGCCATCCCAAACTTAGGGGTCGTTGTTTCTTTTTGATTTTAATTTCCCTAAGCTACAGGACCATAAGTGGAAGTGCCCTAGGCTCTGTTGCTTTGTTTTAGATGTTCCCAGGAAACACCATACACTTCTCCCGAGTGGCTGTTTGGCAATTTATATCCGCCCCAACAGCATAACAAGGCTCCCAGTACTCCATGGCCTGTCCTGCCCTTTTCTGGATTTTACACTTTTTTCAGATGGCCCTTTTGACCGGGGGAAATTGAGACTTCATTGTAGTGCAGATTTCCTTTGCAAGCTTGCTTGGTTGGCCAAAAGTGCGTCATTGTCGACGTTCTGCCTCTTTTCCTATGCTTTAAATGCAATTCCAGTCTACCTCCTGAAATCGGTTTTCCTGCAATTCTGCCCCCGCTTTCAACTCCTCTTGGCAGCCTTACTTCAGTATATTTTTGGACGATAGCTGTCATTTATAACTCTGCAGGTTTGTGAATTACAGTGCCCCCTGAGCTCCTTTCTTCAACTCGCTTTCTTGTGAGCTGGCCGCAACACCGCAGGATTGCTTCAGGCCCTAATCTGGTTCTGGCAAGGCACGCTGAGCCTTTGCTTAATTCCTCTTCCTGGTGGGGAAATGACAGTTAAATTTGCCCGTCCAGACACCTCCAGATAGTCTCTCATTGGTTCTCCCTATTCCTGTTCATCTTCCGCAGAAATTGCAAACTGGGCCAAAACAGGAGGTTAAAGGCCACTGACTCTCCAAGTCGGGAGAGTGTTAGTAAAGTGTCTGGAATGTTGCACCCGAGTACCAGGGGACGAGAACTGAGATATATTGGCACACGTCTCCCGATCACACGGTTGATCATACTCTGCGTTCCACATGCATGTTTTAGCTGAAGGAAGAATCCCTTAAAACCTGGAGATTTGAGACCCGTGGAATGGGTACCATGCAAAATGATTTCAAAGGGTCTTCGTTTGCTCACCGAACCTCTCCTATCCTATCACTGCTGCGTTTATGCCCCTGTACACATGATTGATTCTCTTTCGGAGACATAGCAATCCATTGGTTTTAAGATACTTACTAGTCAGGTACATTCTTAGGCATTTAATATGGGATTTTGTGTCCATTTCATTGAACAAGGAGTAGCACTTGTCTATTACATATTTGGCTTAAGGAACTTTATCTGTGCTCATTTCAATCTCTGGTTTTATGCAGCACCCCAACTCACCTTTCCCCCTTAAGCAAGCATAAGTTGGTTTTCTAAATTTGAGACCCTGTTCTCTTTTGTAATCCAGTTCCTGTGTAGCCAAGTTTACATTCTGTGTATTAGTGATATCTTATGATGTTTCTTTTTCTGTGTGACTTATTTCAGTTAGAATCATCATACCTGAATGCACTCATTTTCTGCTACAGGCCTGTTGACATAGATTTCATTGCTGAGTGATATTGCATTGTACGTAAGTACCACAACTTCTTTATCCATTTTTCGCTTTCTGCGATATTGAACTTGTACCGTAAACGAGGTTCTTGTAAACAGAGCCGTCCCAAACTTTGGGGTGGCTGTGTCTTTTTGATTTTAATTTCCCTAAGCTATAGGACCATAAGTGGAATTGACCTAGGCTCTGTTGCTTTGTTTTTTAGCTGTTTCAGGAAACACCATACACTTCTCCCCAGTGGCTGTTGGCAATTTACATCCCGCCCATCAGCATAACAAGGCTCCCAGTTCTCCATGGCCTGTCCTGCCTTTCTGGATTTTACACTTTTTTCAGATGGCCCTTTTGACCGGGGGGAAGTGAGACTTCATTGTAGTGCAGATTTCCTTTGCAAGCTTGCTTGGTTGGACAAAAAGTGTGTATGCATTTTTTCCTTAATATATTCAGGAAAAAACGCATACACACTTTTTGGCCAAGTGCATCATTGTCAACGTTCTGCCTCTTTTCCTATGCTTTAAATGCAATTCCAGTCTACCTCCTGAAATCGGTTTCCTGCAATTCTGGTCCGCTTTCAAGTCCTCTTGGCAGCCTTACTTCAGTATATTTTTGGACGATAGCTGTCATTTATAACTCTGCAGGTTTGTGAATTACATTGCCCCTGAGCTCCTTTCTTCAACTCGCTTTCTTGTGAGCTGGCTGCAACACCGCATGATTGCTTCAGGCCCTAAACTTGTTCTGGCACGGCTGGCTGAGCCTTTGGTTAATTCCTCTTCCTGGTGGGAAATGAGAGTTAAATTTGCCCGTCCAGACACCTCTAGCTAGTCTCTCATTGGTTCTCCCTATTCCTGTTCATCTTCCGCAGAAATTGCAAACTGGGCCAAACAGGAGGTTAAAGGCACTGACTCTCCAAGTCGGGAGAGTGTTATTAAAGTGTCTGGAATGTTGCACCCGAGTACCAGGGGTTGAGAACTGAGACATATTGGAACACGTCTCACAATCACACGGTTGATCATACCCTGGGTACCACATGCATGATTTAGCTGAAGGAAGAATCCCTTAAACCTGGAGAGTTGAGACCCGTGGAAGGGGTACCATGCAATATGACTTCAAAGGGTCTTTATTTGCTCACCGAACCTCTCCAATCCTATCACTGCTGTGTTTATGGCACTGTAGTCACGCTTGATTCTCTTTCGGAGACATAGCAATCCATAGGTTTTAAGATACTTACTAGTCAGGTACATTCTTAGGCGTTTAATATGGGGTGTTGAGTCCATTTCGTTGAGCAAGGAGTAGCTCTTGTCTATTCCATATTTGGCTTAAGGAACTTTATCTGTGCTCATTTCAATCTCTGGTTTTATGCAGCACCACAACTCACGTTTCCCCTTAAGCAAGCATAAGTTGGTTTTCTAAATTTGAGACCCTATTCTGTTTTGTAATTCAGTTCCTGTGTAGTCAAGTTTACATTCCATGTATTAGTGATATCTTATGATGTTTATTTTTCTGCGTGACTTATTTCATTTAGAATCATCAAACCTGAATCCACTCATTAGGCTGCTATGGGCCTGATGACATAGATTTCATTGCTGAGTGATATTGCATTGTACGTAAGTACCACAACTTCTTTATCCATTTTTCACTTTCTGCGATATTGAACTTGTACCGTAAACGAGGTTCTTGTAAACAGAGCCGTCCCAAACTTTGGGGTGGCTGTGTCTTTTTGATTTTAATTTCCCTAAGCTATAGGGCCATAAGTGGAAGTGCCCTAGGCTGTGTTGCTTTGTTTTTTATATGTTTCAGGAAACACCATACACTTCTCCCGAGGGGCTGTTGGCAATTTACATCCCACCCATCAGCATAACAGGGCTCCCAGTTCTCCATGGACTGTCCTGCCTTTCTGGATTTTACACTTTATTCAGATGGCCCTTTTGACCGCGGGGAAGTGAGACTTCATTGTAGTGCAGATTTCCTTTGCAAGCTTGCTTGGTTGGCCAAAAAGGGCGTATGTGTTTTTTCCTGAATATATTCAGGAAGAAACGCATACGCACTTTTTGGCCAAGTGCATCATTGTCGACGTTCTGCCTCTCTTCCTGTGCTTTAAATGCAATTCCAGTCTACCTCCTGAAATCGGTTTCCTGCAATTCTGCCCCGCTTTCAAGTCCTCTTGGCAGCCTTACTTCAGTATATTTTTGGACGATAGCTGTCATTTATAACTCTGCAGGTTTGTGAATTACAGTGCCCCTGAGCTCCTTTCTTCAACTCGCTTTCTTGTGAGCTGGCCGCAACACCGCAGGATTGCTTCAGGCCCTAATCTGGTTCCGGCACGGCACACTGAGCCTTTGGTTAACTCCACTTCCTGGTGGGAAATGAGAGTTAAATTTGCCCGTCCAGACACCTCCAGCTAGTCTCTCATTAGTTCTCCCTATTCCTGTTCATCTTCCACAGAAATTGCAAACTGAGCCAAACAGGAGGTTAAAGGCACTGACTCTCCAAGTCGGGAGAGTGTTAGTAAAGCATCTGGAATGTTGCACGCGAGTACCAGGGGACGAGAACTGAGACATATTTGAGCATGTCTCCCAATCACATGGTTGATCATACTCTGGGTTCCACATGCATGTTTTACCTGAAGGAAGAATCCCTTAAACCTGGAGAGTTGAGACCCGTGGATTGGGTACCATGCAATATGACTTCAAAGGGTCTTCATTTGCTCACCGAACTTCTCCAATCCTATCACTGCTGCGTTTATGACCCTGTACACACGCTTGATTCTCTTTTGGAGACATAGCAGTCCATAGGTTTTAAGATACTTACTAGTCAGGTACATTCTTAGGCGTTTAGTATGGGGTGTTGAGTCCATTTCGTTGAGCAAGGAGTAGCTCTTATCTATTCCATATTTGGCTTAAGGAACTTTATCTGTGCTCATTTCAATCTCTGGTTTTATGCAGCACCCCAACTCACCTTTCCCGTTAAGCAAGCATAAGTTGGTTTTCTAAATTTGAGACCCTGTTGTGTTTTGTAATCCAGTTCCTGTGTAGCCAAGTTTACATTCCGTGTATTAGTGATATCTTATGATGTTTCTTTTTCTGTGTGACTTATTTCAGTTAGAATCATCATACCTGAATCCACTCATTATGCTGCTACGGGCCTGATGACATAGATTTCATTGCTGAGTGATATTGCATTGTACGTAAGTACCACAACTTCATTATCCATTTTTCACTTTCTGTGATATTGAACTTGTACCGTAAACGAGGTTCTTGTAAACAGAGCCATCCCAAACTTAGGGGTCGTTGTTTCTTTTTGATTTTAATTTCCCTAAGCTACAGGACCATAAGTGGAAGTGCCCTAGGCTCTGTTGCTTTGTTTTAGATGTTCCAGGAAACACCATACACTTCTCCCGAGTGGCTGTTGTCAATTTATATCCCGCCCAACAGCATAACAAGGCTCCCAGTACTCCATGGCCTGTCCTGCCTTTCTGGATTTTACACTTTTTTCAGATGGCCCTTTTGACCGGGGGAAATGAGACTTCATTGTAGTGCAGATTTCCTTTGCAAGCTTGCTTGGTTGGCCAAAAAGTGCGTCATTGTCGACGTTCTGCCTCTTTTCCTATGCTTTAAATGCAATTCCAGTCTACCTCCTGAAATCGGTTTCCTGCAATTCTGCCCCGCTTTCAACTCCTCTTGGCAGCCTTACTTCAGTATATTTTTGGACGATAGCTGTCATTTATAACTCTGCAGGTTTGTGAATTACAGTGCCCCTGAGCTCCTTTCTTCAACTCGCTTTCTTGTGAGCTGGCCGCAACACCGCAGGATTGCTTCAGGCCCTAATCTGGTTCTGGCAAGGCACGCTGAGCCTTTGCTTAATTCCTCTTCCTGGTGGGAAATGACAGTTAAATTTGCCCGTCCAGACACCTCCAGATAGTCTCTCATTGGTTCTCCCTATTCCTGTTCATCTTCCGCAGAAATTGCAAACTGCGCCAAACAGGAGGTTAAAGGCACTGACTCTCCAAGTCGGGAGAGTGTTAGTAAAGTGTCTGGAATGTTGCACCCGAGTACCAGGGGACGAGAACTGAGATATATTGGCACACGTCTCCCGATCACACGGTTGATCATACTCTGCGTTCCACATGCATGTTTTAGCTGAAGGAAGAATCCCTTAAACCTGGAGATTTGAGACCCGTGGAATGGGTACCATGCAAAATGATTTCAAAGGGTCTTCGTTTGCTCACCGAACCTCTCCTATCCTATCACTGCTGCGTTTATGCCCCTGTACACATGATTGATTCTCTTTCGGAGACATAGCAATCCATTGGTTTTAAGATACTTACTAGTCAGGTACATTCTTAGGCATTTAATATGGGATTTTGTGTCCATTTCATTGAACAAGGAGTAGCACTTGTCTATTACATATTTGGCTTAAGGAACTTTATCTGTGCTCATTTCAATCTCTGGTTTTATGCAGCACCCCAACTCACCTTTCCCCTTAAGCAAGCATAAGTTGGTTTTCTAAATTTGAGACCCTGTTCTCTTTTGTAATCCAGTTCCTGTGTAGCCAAGTTTACATTCTGTGTATTAGTGATATCTTATGATGTTTCTTTTTCTGTGTGACTTATTTCAGTTAGAATCATCATACCTGAATGCACTCATTTTCTGCTACAGGCCTGTTGACATAGATTTCATTGCTGAGTGATATTGCATTGTACGTAAGTACCACAACTTCTTTATCCATTTTTCGCTTTCTGCGATATTGAACTTGTACCGTAAACGAGGTTCTTGTAAACAGAGCCGTCCCAAACTTTGGGGTGGCTGTGTCTTTTTGATTTTAATTTCCCTAAGCTATAGGACCATAAGTGGAATTGACCTAGGCTCTGTTGCTTTGTTTTTTAGATGTTTCAGGAAACATCATACACTTCTCTCCAGTGGCTGTTGGCCATTTACATCCCGCCCATCAGCATAACAAGGCTCCCAGTTCTCCATGGCCTGTCCTGCCTTTCTGGATTTTACACTTTTTTCAGATGGCCCTTTTGACCGGGGGGAAGTGAGACTTCATTGTAGTGCAGATTTCCTTTGCAAGCTTGCTTGGTTGGCCAAAAAGGGCGTATGCGTTTTTTCCTGAATATATTCAGGAAAAAACACATACGCCCTTTTTGGCCAACTGCATCATTGTCGACGTTCTGCCTCTTTTCTACTGCTTGAAATGCAATTCCAGTCTACCTCCTGAAATCGGTTTCCTGCAATTCTGCACCGCTTTCAAGTCCTCTTGGCAGCCTTACTTCAGTATATTTTTGGACGATAGCTGTCATTTATAACTCTGCAGGTTTGTGAATTACAGTGCCCCTGAGCTCCTTTCTTCAACTCGCTTTCTTGTGAGCTGGCCGCAACACCGCAAGATTGCTTCAGGCCCTAATCTGGTTCCGCCACGGCACGCTGAGCCTTTGGTTAATTACTCTTCCTGGTGGCAAATGAGAGTTAAATTTGCCCGTCCAGACACCTCCAGCTAGTCTCTCATTAGTTCTCCCTATTCCTGTTCATCTTCCACAGAAATTGCAAACTGGGCCAAACAGGAGTTTAAAGGCACTGACTCTCCAAGTCGGGAGAGTGTTAGTAAAGCGTCTGGAATGTTGCACGCGAGTACCAGGGGACGAGAACTGAGACATATTTGAGCATGTCTCCCAATCACATGGTTGATCATACTCTGGGTTCCACATGCATGTTTTACCTGAAGGAAGAATCCCTTAAACCTGGAGAGTTGAGACCCGTGGAATGGGTACCATGCAATATGACTTCAAAGGGTCTTCATTTGCTCACCGAACATCTCCAATCCTATCACTGCTGCGTTTATGACCCTGTACACACGCTTGATTCTCTTTTGGAGACATAGCAGTCCATAGGTTTTAAGATACTTACTAGTCAGGTACATTCTTAGGCGTTTAATATGGGGTGTTGAGTCCATTTCGTTGAGCAAAGAGTAGCTCTTGTCTATTCCATATTTGGCTTAAGGAACTTTATCTGTGCTCATTTCAATCTCTGGTTTTATGCAGCACCCCAACTCACCTTTCCCCTTAAGCAAGCATAAGTTGGTTTTCTAAATTTGAGACCCTGTTCTGTTTTGTAATCCAGTTCCTGTGTAGCCAAGTTTACATTCCGTGTATTAGTGATATCTTATGATGTTTCTTTTTCTGTGTGACTTATTTCAGTGAGAATCATCATACCTGAATCCACTCATTATGCTGCTACGGGCCTGATGAAATAGATTTCATTGCTGAGTGATATTGCATTGTACGTAAGTACCACAACTTCTTTATCCATGTTTTGCTTTCTGCGATATTGAACTTGTCCCGTAAACGAGTTTCTTGTAAACAGAGCCGTCCCAAACTTTGGGGTGGCTGTGTCTTTTTGATTTTAATTTCCCTAAGCTATAGGGCCATAAGTGGAAGTGCCCTAGGCTCTGTTGCTTTGTTTTTTAGATGTTTCAGGAAACACCATGCACTTCTCCACAGTGGCTGTTCACAATTTACATCCCGCCCATCAGCATAACAAGGCTCCCAGTTCTCCATGGCCTGTCCTGCCTTTCTGGATTTTCCACTTTTTTCAGATGGCCCTTTTGACCGGGGGGAAGTGAGACTTCATTGTAGTGCAGATTTCCTTTGCAAGCTTGCTTGGTTGGCCAAAAAGGGCGTATGCGTTTTTTCCTGAATATATTCAGGAAAAAACGCATACACCCTTTTTGGCCAAATGCATCATTGTCGACGTCCTGCCTCTTTTTCTCTGCTTTAAATGCAATTCCAGTCTACCGCCTAAAATCGGTTTCCTGCAATTCTGCCCCGCTTTCAAGTCCTCTTGGAAGCCTTACTTCAGTATATTTTTGGACGATAGCTGTCATTTATAACTCTGCAGGTTTGTGAATTACAGTGCCCCTGATCTCCTTTCTTCAACTCCCTTTCTTGTGATCTGCCCGCAACACCGCAGGATTGCTTCAGGCCCTAATCTGGTTCCGGCATGGCACGCTGAGCCTTTGGTTAATTCCTCTTCCTGGTGGGAAATGAGAGTTAAATTTGCCTGTCCAGACACCTCCAGCTAGTCTCTCATTGGTTCTCCCTATTCCTGTACATCTTCCGCGGAATTTGCAAACTGGGCCAAACAGGAGGTTAAAGGCACTGACTCTCCAAGTCAGGAGAGTGTTAGTAATGCGTCTGGAATGTTGCACCCGAGTACCAGGGGACGAAAACTGAGACATATTTGAACACGTCTCCCGATCACACGGCTGATCATACTCTGGGTTCCACATGCATGTTTCAGCTGAAGGAAGAATCCCTTAAACCTGGAGAGTTGAGACCCGTGGAATGGGTACCATGCAATATGACTTCAAAGGGTCTTCATTTGCTCACCGAACCTCTCCAATCCTATCACTGCTGCGTTTATGCCCCTGTACACACGCTTGATTCTCTTTCGGAGACATAGCAATCCATAGGTTTTAAGATACTTACTAGTCAGGTACATTCTTAGGCGTTTAATATGGGGTGTTGAGTCCATTTCGTTGAGCAAGGAGTAGCTCTTGTCTATTACATATTTGGCTTAAGGAACTTTATCTGTGCTCATTTCAGTCTCTGGTTTTATGCAGCACCCCAACTCACCTTTCCCCTTAAGCAAGCATAAGTTGGTTTTCTAAATTTGAGACCCTGTTCTGTTTTGTAATTCAGTTCCTGTGTAGCCAAGTTTACATTCCGTGTATTAGTGATATCTTATGATGTTTCTTTTTCTGTGTGACTTATTTCAGTTAGAATCATCATACCTGAATCCACTCATTATGCTGCTACGGGCCTGATGACATAGATTTCTTTGCTGAGTGATATAGCATTGTACGTAAGTACCACAACTTCTTTATCCATATTTCGCTTTCTGCGATATTGAACTTGTACCGTAAACGAGGTTCTTGTAAACATAGCCGTCCCAAACTTTGGGGTGGCTGTGTCTTTTTTATTTTAATTTCCCTAAGCTATAGGACCATAAGTGGAATTGACCTAGGCTCTGTTGCTTTGTTTTTTAGCTGTTTCAGGAAACACCATACACTTCTCCCCAGTGGCTGTTGGCAATTTACATCCCGCCCATCAGCATAACAAGGCTCCCAGTTCTCCATGGCCTGTCCTGCCTCCTGGATTTTACACTTTTTTCAGATGGCCCTTTTGACCGGGGGGAAGTGAGACTTCATTGTAGTGCAGATTTCCTTTGCAAGCTTGCTTGGTTGGCCAAAAAGGGCGTATGCGTTTTTTCCTGAATATATTCAGGAAAAAACGCATACGCCCTTTTTGGCCCAGTGCATCATTGTGGACGTTCTGCCTCTTTTCCTATGCTTTAAATGTAATTCCAGTCTACCTCCTGAAATCGGTTTCCTGCAATTCTGCCCCGCTTTCAAGTCCTCTTGGCAGCCTTACTTCAGTATATTTTTGGACGATAGCTGTCATTTATAACTCTGCAGGTTTGTGAATTACAGTGCCCCTGAGCTCCTTTCTTCAACTCGCTTTCTTGTGGGCTGGCCGCAACACCGCAGGATTGCTTCAGGCCCTAATCTGGTTCCGGCATGGCACGCTGAGCCTTTGGATAATTCCTCTTCCTGGTGGGAAATGAGAGTTAAATTTGCCCGTCCAGACACCTCCAGCTAGTCTCTCATTGGTTCTCCCTATTCCTGTATATCTTCCAGGGAATTTGCAAACTGGGTCAAACAGGAGGTTAAAGGCACTGACTCTCCAAGTCGGGAGAGTGTTAGTAAAGCGTCTACAATGTTGCACCCGAGTACTAGGGGATGAGAACTGAGACATATTTGAACATGACTCCCGATCACACGGTTGATCATATTCTGAGTTCCACATGCATGTTTTAGCTGAAGGAAGAATCCCTTAAACCTGGAGAGTTGAGACCCGTGGAATGGGTACCATGCAATATGACTTCAAAGGGTCTTCATTTGCTCACCGAACCTTTCCAACCCTATCACTGCTGCGTTTATGCCCCTGTACTCACGCTTAATTCTCTTTCACAGACATAGCAATCCATAGGTTTTAAGATACTTACTAGTCAGGTACATTCTTAGGCGTTTAATATGGGGTGTTGAGTCCATTTCGTTGAACAAGGAGTAGCTCTTGTCTATTACATATTTGGCTTAAGGAACTTTATCTGTGCTCATTTCAATCTCTGGTTCTATGCAGCACCCCAACTCACCTTTCCCCTTAAGCAAGCATAAGTTGGTTTTCTAAATTTGAGAGCCTGTTCTGTTTTGTAATTCAGTTCCTGTGTAGCCAAGTTTACATTCCGTGTATTAGTGATATCTTAAGATGTTTCTTTTTCTGTGTGACTTATTTCAGTTAGAATCATCATACCTGAATCAACTCATTATGCTGCTACGGGCCTGATGACGTAGATTTCATTGCTGAGTGATATTGCATTGTACGTAAGTACCACAACTTCTTTATCCATATTTTGCTTTCTGCGATATTGAACTTGTCCCGTAAACGAGTTTCTTGTAAACAGAGCCGTCCCAAACTTTGGGGTGGCTGTGCCTTTTTGATTTTAATTTCCCTAAGCTATAGGTCCATAAGTGGAAGTGCCCTAGGCTCTGTTGCTTTGTTTTTTATATGTTTCAGGAAACACCATGCACTTCTCTGCAGTGGCTGTTCGCAATTTACATCCCGCCCATCAGCATAACAAGGCTCCCAGTTCTCCATGGCCTGTACTGCCTCTCTGGATTTTACACTTTTTTCAGATGGCCCTTTTGAACAGGGGGAAGTGAGAGTTCATTGTAGTGCAGATTTCCTTTGCAAGCTTGCTTGGTTGGCCAAAAAGGGCGTATGCGTTTTTTCCTGAATATATTCAGGAAAAAACGCATACGCCCTTTTTGGCCAAGTGCATCATTGTCGACGTTTTGCCTCTTTTCCTCTGCTTTAAATGCAATTCCAGTGTACCTCCTGAAATTGCTTTCCTGCAATTCTGCCCCGCTTTCAAGTCCTCTTGGCAGCCTTACTTCAGTATATATTTGGACGATAGCTGTCATTTATAACTCTGCAGGTTTGTGAATTACAGTGCCCCTGAGCTCCTTTCTTCAACTCGCTTTCTTGTGAGCTGGCCGCAACACCGCAGGATTGCTTCAGGCCCTAAACTGGTTCCGGCACGGCACGCTGAGCCTTTGGTTAATTCCTCTTCCTGGTGGGAAATGAGAGTTAAATTTGCCCGTCCAAACACCTCCAGCTAGTCTCTCATTGGTTCTCCCTATTCCTGTTCATCTTCCGCAGAAATTGCAAACTGGGCCAAACAGGACGTTAAAGGCACTGACTCTCCAAGTCGGGAGAGTGTTAGTAAAGCGTCTGGAATGTTGCACCCGAGTATCATGGGACGAGAAATGAGACATATTGGAACACGTCTCCCGATCACACGGTTGATCATACTCTGGGTTCCACATGCATGATTTAGCTGAAGGAAGAATCCCTTAAACCTGGAGAGTTGAGACCCGTGGAATGGGTACCATGCAATATGACTTCAAAGGGTCTTCATTTGCTCTCCGAACCTCTGCAATCCTATCACTGCTGCGTTTATGCCCCTGTACACACGCTTGATTCTCTTTCGGAGACATAGTGATCCATAGGTTTCAAGATACTTACTAGTCAGGTACATTCTTAGGCGTTTAATATGGGGTGTTGAGTCCATTTCGTTGAGCAAGGAGTAGCTCTTGTCTATTCCATATTTGGCTTAAGGAAATTTATCTGTGCTCATTTCAATATCTGGTTTTATGCAGCACCCCAACTCACCATTCCCCTTAAGCAAGCATAAGTTGGTTTTCTAAATTTGAGACCCTGTTCTCTTTTGTAATCCAGTTGCTGTGTAGCCAAGTTTACATTCCGTGTATTAGTGATATCTTATGATGTTTCTTTTTCTGTGTGACTTATTTCAGTTAGAATCATCACACCTGAATCCACTCATTATGCTGCTACGGGCCTGATGACATAGATTTCATTGCTGAGTGATATTGCATTGTACGTAAGTGCCACAACTTCTTTATCCATTTTTAACTTTCTGTGATATTGAACTTCTCCCGTAAACGAGTTTCTTGTAAACAGAGCCGTCCAAAACTTTGGGGTGGCTGTGTCTTTTTGATGTTAATTTCCCTAAGCTATAGGGCCATAAGTGGAAGTGCCCTAGGCTCTGTTGCTTTGTTTTTTAGATGTTTCAGGAAACACCATACACTTCTCCCGAGTGGCTGTTGGCAATATACATCCCGCCCATCAGCATAACAAGTCTCCCAGTTCTCCATGGTCTGTCCTGCCTTTCTGGATTTTACACTTTTTTCAGTTGGCCCTTTTGACCGGAGGGAAGTGAGACTTCATTGTAGTGCAGATTTCCTTTGCAAGCTTGCTTGGTTGGCCAAAAAGGGCGTATGCGTTTTTTCCTGAATATATTCAGGAAAAAACGCATACGCACTTTTTGGCCAAGTGCATCATTGTCGACGTTTTTCCTCTTTTCCTATGCTTTAAATGCAATTCCAGTGTACCTCCTGAAATTGGTTTCCTGCAGTTCTGCCCCGCTTTCAAGTCCTCTTGGCAGCCTTACTTCAGTATATTTTTGGACGATAGCTGTCCTTTATAACTCTGCAGGTTTGTGAATTACAGTGCCCCTGAGCTCCTTTCTTCAACTCGCTTTCTTGTGAGCTGGCCGCAACACCGCAGGATTGCTTCAGGCCCTAATCTGGTTCCGGCACGGCACGCTGAGCCTTTGGTTAATTCCTCTTCCTGGTGGGAAATGAGAGTTAAATTTGCCCGTCCAGACACCTCCAGCTAGTCTCTCATTGGTTCTCCCTATTCCTGTTCATCTTCCTCAGAAATTGCAAACTGTGCCAAACAGGAGGTTAAACGCACTGACGCTCCAAGTCGGGAGAGTGTTAGTAAAGCATCTGGAATGTTGCACCCGAGTACCAGGGGACGAGAACTGATACATATTGGAACACGTCTCCCGATCACACGGTTGATCATACTCTGGGTTCCACATGCATGTTTTAGTTGAAGGAAGAATCCCTTAAACCTGGAGAGTTGAGACCCGTGGAATGGGTACCATGCAATATGACTTCAAAGGTTTTTCATTTGCTCACCAAACCTCTGCAATCCTATCACTGCTGCGTTTATGCCCCTGTACACACGCTTGATTCTCTTTCGGAGACATAGCAATCCATAGCTTTTAAGATACTTACTAGTCAGGAACATTCTTAGGCGTTTAATATGGGGTGTTGAGTCCATTTCGTTGAGCAAGGAGTAGCTCTTGTGTATTACATATTTGGCTTAAGGAACTTTATCTGTGCTCATTTCAATCTCTGGTTTTATGCAGCACCCCAACTCACCTTTCCCCTTAAGCAAGCATAAGTTGGTTTTCTAAATTTGAGACCCTGTTGTGTTTTGTAATCCAGTTCCTGTGTAGCCAAGTTTACATTCCGTGTATTAGTGCTATCTTATGATGTTTCTTTTTCTGTGTGACTTATTTCAGTTAGAATCATCATACGTGAATCCTCTCATTATGCTGCTACGGGCCTGATGACATAGATTTCATTGCTGAGTGATATTGCATTGTACGTAAGTACCAAAACTTCTTTATCCATTTTTCACTTTCTGCGATATTGTACTTGTACCGTAAACAAGGTTCTTGTAAACAGAGCCGTCCCAAACTTTGGGGTGGCTGTGTCTTTTTGATTTTAATTTCCCTAAGCTATAGGACCATAAGTGGAAGTGCCCTAGGCTCTGTTGCTTCGTTTTTTAGATGTTTCAGGAAACACCATACACTTCTCCCGAGTGGCTGTTGGCAACTTACATCCCGCCCATCAGCATAACAAGGCTCCCAGTTCTCCATGGCCTGTCCTGCCTTTCTGGATTTTACACTTTTTTCAGATGGCCCTTTTGACCGGGGGGAAGTGAGACTTCATTGTAGTGCAGATTTCCTTTTCAAGCTTGCTTTCTTGTCCAAAAAGGGCGTATGCGTTTTTTCCTGAATATATTCAGGAAAAAACGCATACGCCCTTTTTGGCCAAGTGCATCATTGTCGACGTTCTGCCTCTTTTCCTATGCTTTAAATGCAATTCCAGTCTACCTCCTGAAATCGGTTTCCTGCAATTCTGCCCCGCTTTCAAGTCCTCTTGGCAGCCTTACTTCAGCATATTTTTGGACGATAGCTGTCATTTATAACTCTGCAGGTTTGTGAATTACAGTGCCCCTGAGCTCCTTTCTTCAACTCGCTTTCTTGTGAGCTGGCCGCAACACCGCAGGATTGCTTCAGGCCCTAATCTGGTTCCGGCACGGCACGCTGAGCCTTTGGTTAATTCCTCTTCCTGGTGGGAAATGAGAGTTAAATTTGCCCGTCCAGACACCTCCAGCTAGTCTCTCATTGGTCCTCCCTATTCCTGTTCATCTTCCGCAGAAATTGCAAACTGGGCCAAACAGGAGGTTAAAGGCACTGACTCTCCAAGTCAGGAGAGTGTTAGTAAAGCGTCTGGAATGTTGCACCCGAGTACCAGGGGACGAAATCTGAGACATATTTGAAGACATCTCCCGATCACACGGTTGATCATACTCTGGGTTCCACATGCATGTTTCAGCTGAAGGAAGAATCCCTTAAACCTGGAGAGTTGAGACCCGTGGAATGGGTACCATGCAATATGACTTCAAAGGGTCTTCATTTGCTCACCGAACCTCTCCAATCCTATCATTGCTGCATTTATGCCCCTCTACACATGCTTGATTCTCTTTCGGAGACATAGCGATCCATAGGTTTTAATATACTTACTAGTCAGGTACATTCTTAGGCGTTTAATATGGGGTGTTGAGTCCATTTCGTTGAGCAAGGAGTAGCTCTTGTCTATTACATATTTGGCTTAAGGAACTTTATCTGTGCTCATTTCAATCTCTGGTTTTATGCAGCACCCCAACTCACCTTTCCCCTTAAGCAAGCATGCGTTGGTTTTCTAAATTTGAGACCCTATTCTGTTTTGTAATCCAGTTCCTGTGTAGCCAAGTTTATATTCCGTGTATTAGTGATATCTTATGATGTTTCTTTTTCTGTGTGACTTATTTCAGTTAGAATCATCATACCTGAATCCACTCATTATGCTGCTATGGGCCTGATGAAATAGATTTCATTGCTGAGTGATATTGCTTTGCACGTAAGTAACAAAACTTCTATATCCTTTTTTCACTTTCTGCGATATTGAACTTGTCCCATAAACGAGTTTCTTGTAAACAGAGCCGTCCCAAACTTTGGGGTGGCTGTGTCTTTTTGATTTTAATTTCCCTAAGCTATAGGGCCATAAGTGGAAGTGCCCTACGCTCTGTTGCTTTCTTTTTTAGATGTTTCAGGAAACACCATACACTTCTCCCGAGTGGCTGTTGGCAATTTACATCCCGCCCATCAGCATAACAAGGCTCCCAGTTCTCCAGGGCCTGTCCTGCCTTTCTGGATTTTACACTTTTTTCAGTTGGCCCTTTTGACCGGGGGGAAGTGAGACTTCATTGTAGTGCAGATTTCCTTTGCAAGCTTGCTTGGTTGTCCAAAAAGTGCGTATGCGTTTTTTCCTGAATATATTCAGAAAAAAACGCATACGCCCTTTTTGGCCAAGTGCATCATTGTCGACGTTTTGCCTCTTTTCCTATGCTTTAAATGCAATTCCAGTCTACCTCCTGAAATCGGTTTCCTGCAATTCTGCCCCGCTTTCAAGTCGTCTTGGCAGCCTTACTTCAGTATATTTTTGGACGATAGCTATCATTTATAACTCTGCAGTTTTGTGAATTACAGTGCCCCTGAGCTCGTTTCTTCAACTCGCTTTCTTGTGAGCTGGCCGCAACACCGCAGGATTGCTTCAGGCCCTAATCTGGTTCCGGCATGGCACGCTGAGCCTTTGGTTAATTCCTCTCCCTGGTGGGAAATGAGAGTTAAATTTGCCTCTCCAGACACCTCCAGCTAGTCTCTTACTGTTTCTCGCTATTCCTGTTCATCTTCCGCAGAAATTGCAAACTGGGCCAAACAGGAGCTTAAAGGCACTGACTCTCCAAGTCGGGAGAGTGTTAGTAAAGCGTCTGGAATGTTGCACCCGAGTACCAGGGGACGAGAACTGAGACACATTGGAAGTCGTCTCCCGATCACACTTTTGATCATACTCTGGGTTCCACATGCATGATTTAGCTGAAGGAAGAATCCCTTAAACCTGGAGAGTTGAGACCCGTGGAATGGGTACCATGCAATATGACTTCAAAGGGTCTTCATTTGCTCACCGAACCTCTCCAATCCTATCACTGCTGCGTTTATGCCCCTGTACGCATGCTTGATTCTCTTTCGGAGACATAGCAGTCCATAGGTTTTAAGATACTTACTAGTCAGGTACATTCTTAGGCATTTAATATGGGGTGTTGTGTCCATTTCATTGAACAAGGAGTAGCACTTGTCTATTACATATTTGGCTTAAGGAACTTTATCTGTGCTCATTTCAATCTCTGGTTTTATGCAGCACCCCAACTCACCTTTCCCCTTAAGCAAGCATAAGTTGGTTTTCTAAATTTGAGACCCTGTTCTGTTTTGTAATCCAGTTCCTGTGTAGCCAAGTTTACATTCCGTGTATTAGTGATATCTTATGATGTTTCTTTTTCTGTGTGACTTATTTCAGTTAGAATCATCATACCTGAATCCACTCATTATGCTGCTACGGGCCTGATGACATAGATTTCATTGCTGAGTGATATTGCATTGTACGTAAGTACCACAACTTCTTTATCCATTTTTCACTTTCTGCGATATTGAACTTGTACCGTAAATGAGGTTCTTGTAAACAGAGCCATCCCAAACTTAGGGGTCGTTGTTTCTTTTTTATTTTAATTTCCCTAAGCTACAGGACCATAAGTGGAAGTGCCCTAGGCTCTGTTGCTTTGTTTTTTAGATGTTTCAGGAATCACCATACACTTCTCCCAAGTGGCTCTTTGCAATGTACATCCCGTCCATCAGCATAACAAGGCTCCCAGTTCTCCATGGCCTGTCCTGCCTTTCTGGATTTTACAATTTTTTCAGATGGCCCTTTTGAACGGGGGGAAGTGAGACTTCATTGTAGTGCAGATTTCCTTTGCAAGCTTGCTTGGTTGGACAAAATGTGTGTATGCATTTTTTCCTTAATATATTCAGGAAAAAACGCATACACACTTTTTGGCCAAGTGCATCATTGTCAACGTTCTGCCTCTTTTCCTATGCTTTAAATGCAATTCCAGTCTACCTCCTGAAATCGGTTTCCTGCAATTCTGGTCCGCTTTCAAGTCCTCTTGGCAGCCTTACTTCAGTATATTTTTGGACGATAGCTGTCATTTATAACTCTGCAGGTTTGTGAATTACATTGCCCCTGAGCTCCTTTCTTCAACTCGCTTTCTTGTGAGCTGGCCGCAACACCGCATGATTGCTTCAGGCCCTAAACTTGTTCTGGCACGGCAGGCTGAGCCTTTGGTTAATTCCTCTTCCTGGTGGGAAATGAGAGTTAAATTTGCCCGTCCAGACACCTCTAGCTAGTCTCTCATTGGTTCTCCCTATTCCTGTTCATCTTCCGCAGAAATTGCAAACTGGGCCAAACAGGAGGTTAAAGGCACTGACTCTCCAAGTCGGGAGAGTGTTATTAAAGTGTCTGGAATGTTGCACCCGAGTACCAGGGGTTGAGAACTGAGACATATTGGAACACGTCTCACAATCACACGGTTGATCATACCCTGGGTACCACATGCATGATTTAGCTGAAGGAAGAATCCCTTAAACCTGGAGAGTTGAGACCCGTGGAAGGGGTACCATGCAATATGACTTCAAAGGGTCTTTATTTGCTCACCGAACCTCTCCAATCCTATCACTGCTGTGTTTATGGCACTGTACTCACGCTTGATTCTCTTTCGGAGACATAGCAATCCATAGGTTTTAAGATACTTACTAGTCAGGTACATTCTTAGGCGTTTAATATGGGGTGTTGAGTCCATTTCGTTGAGCAAGGAGTAGCTCTTGTCTATTCCATATTTGGCTTAAGGAACTTTATCTGTGCTCATTTCAATCTCTGGTTTTGTGCAGCACCACAACTCACGTTTCCCCTTAAGCAAGCATAAGTTGGTTTTCTAAATTTGAGACCCTATTCTGTTTTGTAATTCAGTTCCTGTGTAGTCAAGTTTACATTCCATGTATTAGTGATATCTTATGATGTTTATTTTTCTGCGTGACTTATTTCATTTAGAATCATCAAACCTGAATCCACTCATTAGGCTGCTATGGGCCTGATGACATAGATTTCATTGCTGAGTGATATTGCATTGTACGTAAGTACCACAACTTCTTTATCCATTTTTCACTTTCTGCGATATTGAACTTGTACCGTAAACGAGGTTCTTGTAAACAGAGCCGTCCCAAACTTTGGGGTGGCTGTGTCTTTTTGATTTTAATTTCCCTAAGCTATAGGGCCATAAGTGGAAGTGCCCTAGGCTGTGTTGCTTTGTTTTTTATATGTTTCAGGAAACACCATACACTTCTCCCGAGGGGCTGTTGGCAATTTACATCCCACCCATCAGCATAACAGGGCTCCCAGTTCTCCATGGACTGTCCTGCCTTTCTGGATTTTACACTTTATTCAGATGGCCCTTTTGACCGCGGGGAAGTGAGACTTCATTGTAGTGCAGATTTCCTTTGCAAGCTTGCTTGGTTGGCCAAAAAGGGCGTATGCGTTTTTTCCTGAATATATTCAGGAAGAAATGCATACGCACTTTTTGGCCAAGTGCATCATTGTCGACGTTCTGCCTCTCTTCCTGTGCTTTAAATGCAATTCCAGTCTACCTCCTGAAATCGGTTTCCTGCAATTCTGCCCCGCTTTCAAGTCCTCTTGGCAGCCTTACTTCAGTATATTTTTGGACGATAGCTGTCATTTATAACTCTGCAGGTTTGTGAATTACAGTGCCCCTGAGCTCCTTTCTTCAACTCGCTTTCTTGTGAGCTGGCCGCAACACCGCAGGATTGCTTCAGGCCCTAATCTGGTTCCGGCACGGCACACTGAGCCTTTGGTTAACTCCACTTCCTGGTGGGAAATGAGAGTTAAATTTGCCCGTCCAGACACCTCCAGCTAGTCTCTCATTAGTTCTCCCTATTCCTGTTCATCTTCCACAGAAATTGCAAACTGAGCCAAACAGGAGGTTAAAGGCACTGACTCTCCAAGTCGGGAGAGTGTTAGTAAAGCGTCTGGAATGTTGCACGCGAGTACCAGGGGACGAGAACTGAGACATATTTGAGCATGTCTCCCAATCACATGGTTGATCATACTCTGGGTTCCACATGCATGTTTTACCTGAAGGAAGAATCCCTTAAACCTGGAGAGTTGAGACCCGTGGATTGGGTACCATGCAATATGACTTCAAAGGGTCTTCATTTGCTCACCGAACTTCTCCAATCCTATCACTGCTGCGTTTATGACCCTGTACACACGCTTGATTCTCTTTTGGAGACATAGCAGTCCATAGGTTTTAAGATACTTACTAGTCAGGTACATTCTTAGGCGTTTAGTATGGGGTGTTGAGTCCATTTCGTTGAGCAAGGAGTAGCTCTTATCTATTCCATATTTGGCTTAAGGAACTTTATCTGTGCTCATTTCAATCTCTGGTTTTATGCAGCACCCCAACTCACCTTTCCCGTTAAGCAAGCATAAGTTGGTTTTCTAAATTTGAGACCCTGTTGTGTTTTGTAATCCAGTTCCTGTGTAGCCAAGTTTACATTCCGTGTATTAGTGATATCTTATGATGTTTCTTTTTCTGTGTGACTTATTTCAGTTAGAATCATCATACCTGAATCCACTCATTATGCTGCTACGGGCCTGATGACATAGATTTCATTGCTGAGTGATATTGCATTGTACGTAAGTACCACAACTTCTTTATCCATTTTTCACTTTCTGTGATATTGAACTTGTACCGTAAACGAGGTTCTTGTAAACAGAGCCATCCCAAACTTAGGGGTCGTTGTTTCTTTTTGATTTTAATTTCCCTAAGCTACAGGACCATATGTGGAAGTGCCCTAGGCTCTGTTGCTTTGTTTTAGATGTTCCAGGAAACACCATACAGTTCTCCCGAGTGGCTGTTGGCAATTTACATCCCGCCCAACAGCATAACAAGGCTCCCAGTACTCCATGGCCTGTCCTGCCTTTCTGGATTTTACACTTTTTTCAGATGGCCCTTTTGACCGGGGGAAATGAGACTTCATTGTAGTGCAGATTTCCTTTGCAAGCTTGCTTGGTTGGCCAAAAAGTGCGTCATTGTCGACGTTCTGCCTCTTTTCCTATGCTTTAAATGCAATTCCAGTCTACCTCCTGAAATCGGTTTCCTGCAATTCTGCCCCGCTTTCAACTCCTCTTGGCAGCCTTACTTCAGTATATTTTTGGACGATAGCTGTCATTTATAACTCTGCAGGTTTGTGAATTACAGTGCCCCTGAGCTCCTTTCTTCAACTCGCTTTCTTGTGAGCTGGCCGCAACACCGCAGGATTGCTTCAGGCCCTAATCTGGTTCTGGCAAGGCACGCTGAGCCTTTGCTTAATTCCTCTTCCTGGTGGGAAATGACAGTTAAATTTGCCCGTCCAGACACCTCCAGCTAGTCTCTCATTGGTTCTCCCTATTCCTGTTCATCTTCCGCAGAAATTGCAAACTGGGCCAAACAGGAGGTTAAAGGCACTGACTCTCCAAGTCGGGAGAGTGTTAGTAAAGTGTCTGGAATGTTGCACCCGAGTACCAGGGGACGAGAACTGAGATATATTGGCACACGTCTCCCGATCACACGGTTGATCATACTCTGGGTTCCACATGCATGTTTTAGGTGAAGGAAGAATCCCTTAAACTTGGAGATTTGAGACTCGTGGAATGGGTACCATGCAAAATGATTTCAAAGGGTCTTCGTTTGCTCACCGAACCTCTCCTATCCTATCACTGCTGCGTTTATGCCCCTGTACACATGATTGATTCTCTTTTGGAGACATAGCAATCCATTGGTTTTAAGATACTTACTAGTCAGGTACATTCTTAGGCATTTAATATGGGATTTTGTGTCCATTTCATTGAACAAGGAGTAGCACTTGTCTATTACATATTTGGCTTAAGGAACTTTATCTGTGCTCATTTCAATCTCTGGTTTTATGCAGCACCCCAACTCACCTTTCCCCTTAAGCAAGCATAAGTTGGTTTTCTAAATTTGAGACCCTGTTCTCTTTTGTAATCCAGTTCCTGTGTAGCCAAGTTTACATTCTGTGTATTAGTGATATCTTATGATGTTTCTTTTTCTGTGTGACTTATTTCAGTTAGAATCATCATACCTGAATGCACTCATTTTCTGCTACAGGCCTGTTGACATAGATTTCATTGCTGAGTGATATTGCATTGCACGTAAGTACCAAAACTTCTATATCCATTTTTCACTTTTTGCGATATTGAACTTGTCCCGTAAACGAGTTTCGTGTAAACAGAGCCGTCCCAAACTTTGGGGTGGTTGTGTCTTTTTGATTTTAATTTCCCTAAGCTATAGGGCCATAAGTGGAAGTGCCCTAGGCTCTGTTGCTTTCTTTTTTAGATGTTTCAGGAAACACCATACACTTCTCCGAGTGGCTGTTGGCAATATACATCCCGCCCATCAGCATAACAAGTCTCCCAGTTCTCCAGGGCCTGTCCTGCCTTTCTGGATTTTACACTTTTTTCAATTGGGCCTTTTGACCGGGGGGAAGTGAGACTTCATTGTAGTGCAGATTTCCTTTGCAAGCTTGCTTGGTTGTCCAAAAAGTGCGTATGCGTTTTTTCCTGAATATATTCAGAAAAAAACGCATACGCCCTTTTTGGCCAAGTGCATCATTGTCGACGTTCTGCCTCTTTTCCTATGCTTTAAATGCAATTCCAGTGTACCTCCTGAAATTGGTTTCCTGCAATTCTGCCCCGCTTTCAAGTCCTCTTGGCAGCCTTACTTCAGTATATTTTTGGACGATAGCTGTCATTTATAACTCTGCAGGTTTGTGAATTACAGTGCCCCTGTGTTCCTTTCTTCAACTCGCTTTCTTGTGAGCTGGCCGCAACACCGCAGGATTGCTTCAGGCCCTAATATGGTTCCGGCACGGCACGCTGAGCCTTTGGTTAATTCCTCTTCCTGGTGGGAAATGAGAGTTAAATTTGCCCGTCCAGACACCTCCAGCTAGTCTCTCATTGGTTCTCCCTATTCCTGTTCATCTTCCGCAGAAATTGCAAACTGGGCCAAACAGGAGGTTAAAGGCACTGACTCTCCAAGTCGGGAGAGTGTTAGTAAAGCATCTGGAATACTGCACCCGAGTACCAGGGGACGCGAACTGAGACATATTGGAACACGTCTCCCGATCACACGGTTGATCATACTCTGAGTTCCACATGCATGTTTTAGTTGAAGGAAGAATCCCTTAAACCTGGAGAGTTGAGACCCGTGGAATGGGTACCATGCAATATGACTTCAAAGGTTTTTCATTTGCTCACCAAACCTCTGCAATTCTATCACTGCTACGTTTATGCCCCTGTACACACGCTTGATTCTCTTTTGGAGACATAGCAATCCATAGCTTTTAAGATACTTACTAGTCAGGTACATGCTTAGGCGTTTAATATGGGGTGTTGAGTCCATTTCGTTGAGCAAGGAGTAGCTCTTGTGTATTACATATTTGGCTTAAGGAACTTTATCTGTGCTCATTTCAATCTCTGGTTTTATGCAGCACCCCAACTCACCTTTCCCCTTAAGCAAGCATAAGTTGGTTTTCTAAATTTGAGACCCTGTTGTGTTTTGTAATCCAGTTCCTGTGTAGCCAAGTTTACATTCCGTGTATTAGTGATATCTTATGATGTTTCTTTTTCTGTGTGACTTATTTCAGTTAGAATCATCATACGTGAATCCACTCATTATGCTGCTACGGGCCTGATGACATAGATTTCATTGCTGAGTGATATTGCATTGTACGTAAGTACCACAACTTCTTTATCCATTTTTCACTTTCTGCGATATTGTACTTGTACCGTAAACAAGGTTCTTGTAAACAGAGCCGTCCCAAACTTTGGGGTGGCTGTGTCTTTTTGATTTTAATTTCCCTAAGCTATAGGACCATAAGTGGAAGTGCCCTAGGCTCTGTTGCTTCGTTTTTTAGATGTTTCAGGAAACACCATACACTTCTCCCGAGTGGCTGTTGGCAACTTACATCCCGCCCATCAGCATAACAAGGCTCCCAGTTCTCCATGGCCTGTCCTGCCTTTCTGGATTTTACACTTTTTTCAGATGGCCCTTTTGACCGGGGGGAAGTGAGACTTCATTGTAGTGCAGATTTCCTTTTCAAGCTTGCTTTCTTGTCCAAAAAGGGCGTATGCGTTTTTTCCTGAATATATTCAGGAAAAAACGCATACGCCCTTTTTGGCCAAGTGCATCATTGTCGACGTTCTGCCTCTTTTCCTATGCTTTAAATGCAATTCCAGTCTATCTCCTGAAATTGGTTTCCTGCAATTCTGCCCCGCTTTCAAGTCCTCTTGGCAGCCTTACTTCAGTATATTTTTGGACGATAGCTGTCATTTATAACTCTGCAGGTGTGTGAATTACAGTGCCCCTGAGCTCCTTTCTTCAACTCGTTTTCTTGTGAGCTGGCCGCAACCCCGCAGGATTGCTTCAGGCCCTAATCTGGTTCCGGCACGGCACGCTGAGCCTTTGGTTAATTCCTCTTCCTGGTGGGAAATGAGAGTTAAATTTGCCCGTCCAGACACCTCCAGCTAGTCTCTCATTGGTTCTCCCTATTCCTGTTCATCTTCCGCAGAAATTGCAAACTGGGCCAAACAGGAGGTTAAAGGCACTGACTCTCCAAGTCGGGAGAGTGTTAGTAAAGCGTCTGGAATGTTGCACCCGAGTACCAGGGGACGAGAACTGAGACATATTGGAACTCGTCTCACGATCACACGGTTGATCATACTCTGGGTTCCACATGCATGATTTAGCTGAAGGAAGATTCCCTTAAACCTGGAGAGTTGAGACCCGTGGAATGGGTACCATGCAATATGACTTCAAAGGGTCTTCATTTGCTCACCGAACCTCTCCAATCCTATCATTGCTGCATTTATGCCCCTCTACACATGCTTGATTCTCTTTCGGAGACATAGCAATCCATAGGTTTTAATATACTTACTCGTCAGGTACATTCTTAGGCGTTTAATATGGGGTGTTGAGTCCATTTCGTTGAGCAAGGAGTAGCTCTTGTCTATTACATATTTGGCTTAAGGAACTTTATCTGTGCTGATTTCAATCTCTGGTTTTATGCAGCACCCCAACTCACCTTTCCCCTTAAGCAAGCATAAGTTGGTTTTCTACATTTGAGACCCTATTCTGTTTTGTAATCCAGTTCCTGTGTAGCCAAGTTTATATTCCGTGTATTAGAGATATCTTATGATGTTTCTTTTTTTGTGTGACTTATTTCAGTTAGAATCATCATACCTGAATCCACTCATTATGCTGCTATGGGCCTGATGAAATACATTTCATTGCTGAGTGATATTGCATTGCACGTAAGTACCAAAACTTCTATATCCATTTTTCACTTTCTGCGATATTGAACTTGTCCCGTAAACGAGTTTCGTGTAAACAGAGCCGTCCCAAACTTTGGGGTGGTTGTGTCTTTTTGATTTTAATTTCCCTAAGCTATAGGGCCATAAGTGGAAGTGCCCTAGGCTCTGTTGCTTTCTTTTTTAGATGTTTCAGGAAACACCATACACTTCTCCGAGTGGCTGTTGGCAATATACATCCCGCCCATCAGCATAACAAGTCTCCCAGTTCTCCAGGGCCTGTCCTGCCTTTCTGGATTTTACACTTTTTTCAGTTGGGCCTTTTGACCGGGGGGAAGTGAGACTTCATTGTAGTGCAGATTTCCTTTGCAAGCTTGCTTGGTTGTCCAAAAAGTGCGTATGAGTTTTTTCCTGAATATATTCAGAAAAAAACGCATACGCCCTTTTTGGCCAAGTGCATCATTGTCGACGTTCTGCCTCTTTTCCTATGCTTTAAATGCAATTCCAGTGTACCTCCTGAAATTGCTTTCCTGCAATTCTGCCCCGCTTTCAAGTCCTCTTGGCAGCCTTACTTCAGTATATTTTTGGACGATAGCTGTCATTTATAACTATGCAGGTTTGTGAATTACAGTGCCCCTGTGTTCCTTTCTTCAACTCGCTTTCTTGTGAGCTGGCCGCAACACCGCAGGATTGCTTCAGGCCCTAATATGGTTCCGGCACGGCACGCTGAGCCTTTGGTTAATTCCTCTTCCTGGTGGGAAATGAGAGTTAAATTTGCCCGTCCAGACACCTCTAGCTAGTCTCTCATTGGTTCCCCTATTCCTGTTCATCTTCCGCAGAAATTGCAAACTGGGCCAAACAGGAGGTTAAAGGCACTGACTCTCCAAGTCGGGAGAGTGTTAGTAAAGCATCTGGAATACTGCACCCGAGTACCAGGGGACGAGAACTGAGACATATTGGAACACGTCTCCCGATCACACGGTTGATCATACTCTGAGTTCCACATGCATGTTTTAGTTGAAGGAAGAATCCCTTAAACCTGGAGAGTTGAGACCCGTGGAATGGGTACCATGCAATATGATTTCAAAGGTTTTTCATTTGCTCACCAAACCTCTGCAATTCTATCACTGCTACGTTTATGCCCCTGTACACACGCTTGATTCTCTTTTGGAGACATAGCAATCCATAGCTTTTAAGATACTTACTAGTCAGGTACATGCTTAGGCGTTTAATATGGGGTGTTGAGTCCATTTCGTTGAGCAAGGAGTAGCTCTTGTCTATTACATATTTTGCTTAAGGAACTTTATCTGTGCTCATTTCAATCTCTGGTTTTATGCAGCACCCCAACTCACCTTTCCCCTTAAGCAAGCATAAGTTGGTTTTCTAAATTTGAGACCCTATTCTGCTTTGTAATCCAGTTCCTGTGTAGCCAAGTTTATATTCCGTGTATTAGTGATATCTTATGATGTTTCTTTTTTTGTGTGACTTATTTCAGTTAGAATCATCATACCTGAATCCCCTCATTATGCTGCTATGGGCCTGATGAAATAGATTTCATTGCTGAGTGATATTGCATTGCACGTAAGTACCAAAACTTCTATATCCATTTTTCACTTTCTGCGATATTGAACTTGTCCTGTAAACGAGTTTCGTGTAAACAGAGTCGTCCCAAACTTTGGGGTGGTTGTGTCTTTTTGATTTTAATTTCCCTAAGCTATAGGGCCATAAGTGGAAGTGCCCTAGGCTCTGTTGCTTTCTTTTTTAGATTTTTCAGGAAACACCATACACTTCTCCGAGTGGCTGTTGGCAATATACATCCCGCCCATCAGCATAACAAGTCTCCCAGTTCTCCAGGGCCTGTCCTGCCTTTCTGGATTTTACACTTTTTTCAATTGGGCCTTTTGACCGGGGGGAAGTGAGACTTCATTGTAGTGCAGATTTCCTTTGCAAGCTTGCTTGGTTGTCCAAAAAGTGCGTATGCGTTTTTTCCTGAATATATTCAGAAAAAAACGCATACGCCCTTTTTGGCCAAGTGCATCATTGTCGACGTTCTGCCTCTTTTCCTATGCTTTAAATGCAATTCCAGTCTACCTCCTGAAATAGGTTTCCTGCAATTCTGCCCCGCTTTCAAGTCCTCTTGGCAGCCTTACTTCAGTATATTTTTGGACGATAGCTGTCATTTATAACTCTGCAGGTTTGTGAATTACAGTGCCCCTGTGTTCCTTTCTTCAACTCGCTTTCTTGTGAGCTGGCCGCAACACCGCAGGATTGCTTCAGGCCCTAATATGGTTCCGGCACGGCACGCTGAGCCTTTGGTTAATTCCTCTTCCTGGTGGGAAATGAGAGTTAAATTTGCCCGTCCAGACACCTCCAGCTAGTCTCTCATTGGTTCTCCCTATTCCTGTTCATCTTCCGCAGAAATTGCAAACTGGGCCAAACAGGAGGTTAAAGGCACTGACTCTCCAAGTCGGGAGAGTGTTAGTAAAGCATCTGGAATACTGCACCCGAGTACCAGGGGACGAGAACTCAGACATATTGGAACACGTCTCCCGATCACACGGTTGATCATACTCTGAGTTCCACATGCATGTTTTAGTTGAAGGAAGAATCCCTTAAACCTGCAGAGTTGAGACCCGTGGAATGGGTACCATGCAATATGACTTCAAAGGTTTTTCATTTGCTCACCAAACCTCTGCAATTCTATCACTGCTACGTTTATGCCCCTGTACACACGCTTGATTCTCTTTCAGGGACATAGCAATCCATAGCTTTTAAGATACTTACTACTCAGGTACATGCTTAGGCGTTTAATATGGGGTGTTGAGTCCATTTCGTTGAGCAAGGAGTAGCTCTTGTCTATTCCATATTTGGCTTAAGGAACTTTATTTGTGCTCATTTCAATCTCTGGTTTTATGCAGCACCCCAACTCACCTTTCCCCTTAAGCAAGCATAAGTTGGTTTTCTAAATTTGAGACCCTGTTGTGTTTTGTAATCCAGTTCCTGTGTAGCCAAGTTTACATTCCGTGTATTAGTGATATCTTATGATGTTTCTTTTTCTGTGTGACTTATTTCAGTTAGAATCATCATACGTGAATCCACTCATTATGCTGCTACGGGCCTGATGACATAGATTTCATTGCTGAGTGATATTGCATTGTACGTAAGTACCTCAACTTCTTTATCCATTTTTCACTTTCTGCGATATTGAACTTGTACCGTAAACAAGGTTCTTGTAAACAGACCCGTAACAAACTTTGGGGTGGCTGTGTCTTTTTGATTTTAATTTCCCTAAGCTATAGGACCATAAGTGGAAGTGCCCTAGGCTCTGTTGCTTTGTTTTTTAGATGTTTCAGGAAACACCATACACTTCTCCCCAGTGGCTGTTGGCAATTTACATCCCGCCCATCAGCATAACAAGGCTCCCAGTTCTCCATGGCCTGTCCTGCCTTTCTGGATTTTACACTTTTTTCAGATGGCCCTTTTGACCGGGGGGAAGTGAGACTTCATTGTAGTGCAGATTACCTTTGCAAGCTTGCTTGGTTGGTCAAAAAGGGCGTATGCGTTTTTTCCTGAATATATTCAGGAAAAAACGCATACGCCCTTTTTGGCCAAGTGCATCATTGTCGACGTTCTGCCTCTTTTCCTATGCTTTAAATGCAATTCCAGTGTACCTCCTGAAATCGGTTTCCTGCAATTCTGCCCCGCTTTCAAGTCCTCTTGGCAGCCTTACTTCAGTATATTTTTGGACGATAGCTGTCATTTATAACTCTGCAGGTTTGTGAATTACAGTGCCCCTGAGCTCCTTTCTTCAACTCGCTTTCTTGTGAGCTGGCCGCAACACCGCAGGATTGTTTCAGGCCCTAATCTGGTTCCGGCACGGCACGCTGAGCCTTTGGTTAATTCCTCTCCCTGGTGGGAAATGAGAGTTAAATTTGCCCGTCCAGACACCTCTAGCTAGTCTCTCATTGGTTCCCCTATTCCTGTTCATCTTCCGCAGAAATTGCAAACTGGGCCAAACAGGAGGTTAAAGGCACTGACTCTCCAAGTCGGGAGAGTGTTAGTAAAGCATCTGGAATACTGCACCCGAGTACCAGGGGACGAGAACTGAGACATATTGGAACACGTCTCCCGATCACACGGTTGATCATACTCTGAGTTCCACATGCATGTTTTAGTTGAAGGAAGAATCCCTTAAACCTGGAGAGTTGAGACCCGTGGAATGGGTACCATGCAATATGATTTCAAAGGTTTTTCATTTGCTCACCAAACCTCTGCAATTCTATCACTGCTACGTTTATGCCCCTGTACACACGCTTGATTCTCTTTTGGAGACATAGCAATCCATAGCTTTTAAGATACTTACTAGTCAGGTACATGCTTAGGCGTTTAATATGGGGTGTTGAGTCCATTTCGTTGAGCAAGGAGTAGCTCTTGTCTATTACATATTTTGCTTAAGGAACTTTATCTGTGCTCATTTCAATCTCTGGTTTTATGCAGCACCCCAACTCACCTTTCCCCTTAAGCAAGCATAAGTTGGTTTTCTAAATTTGAGACCCTATTCTGCTTTGTAATCCAGTTCCTGTGTAGCCAAGTTTATATTCCGTGTATTAGTGATATCTTATGATGTTTCTTTTTTTGTGTGACTTATTTCAGTTAGAATCATCATACCTGAATCCCCTCATTATGCTGCTATGGGCCTGATGAAATAGATTTCATTGCTGAGTGATATTGCATTGCACGTAAGTACCAAAACTTCTATATCCATTTTTCACTTTCTGCGATATTGAACTTGTCCTGTAAACGAGTTTCGTGTAAACAGAGTCGTCCCAAACTTTGGGGTGGTTGTGTCTTTTTGATTTTAATTTCCCTAAGCTATAGGGCCATAAGTGGAAGTGCCCTAGGCTCTGTTGCTTTCTTTTTTAGATTTTTCAGGAAACACCATACACTTCTCCGAGTGGCTGTTGGCAATATACATCCCGCCCATCAGCATAACAAGTCTCCCAGTTCTCCAGGGCCTGTCCTGCCTTTCTGGATTTTACACTTTTTTCAATTGGGCCTTTTGACCGGGGGGAAGTGAGACTTCATTGTAGTGCAGATTTCCTTTGCAAGCTTGCTTGGTTGTCCAAAAAGTGCGTATGCGTTTTTTCCTGAATATATTCAGAAAAAAACGCATACGCCCTTTTTGGCCAAGTGCATCATTGTCGACGTTCTGCCTCTTTTCCTATGCTTTAAATGCAATTCCAGTCTACCTCCTGAAATAGGTTTCCTGCAATTCTGCCCCGCTTTCAAGTCCTCTTGGCAGCCTTACTTCAGTATATTTTTGGACGATAGCTGTCATTTATAACTCTGCAGGTTTGTGAATTACAGTGCCCCTGTGTTCCTTTCTTCAACTCGCTTTCTTGTGAGCTGGCCGCAACACCGCAGGATTGCTTCAGGCCCTAATATGGTTCCGGCACGGCACGCTGAGCCTTTGGTTAATTCCTCTTCCTGGTGGGAAATGAGAGTTAAATTTGCCCGTCCAGACACCTCCAGCTAGTCTCTCATTGGTTCTCCCTATTCCTGTTCATCTTCCGCAGAAATTGCAAACTGGGCCAAACAGGAGGTTAAAGGCACTGACTCTCCAAGTCGGGAGAGTGTTAGTAAAGCATCTGGAATACTGCACCCGAGTACCAGGGGACGAGAACTCAGACATATTGGAACACGTCTCCCGATCACACGGTTGATCATACTCTGAGTTCCACATGCATGTTTTAGTTGAAGGAAGAATCCCTTAAACCTGCAGAGTTGAGACCCGTGGAATGGGTACCATGCAATATGACTTCAAAGGTTTTTCATTTGCTCACCAAACCTCTGCAATTCTATCACTGCTACGTTTATGCCCCTGTACACACGCTTGATTCTCTTTCAGAGACATAGCAATCCATAGCTTTTAAGATACTTACTACTCAGGTACATGCTTAGGCGTTTAATATGGGGTGTTGAGTCCATTTCGTTGAGCAAGGAGTAGCTCTTGTCTATTCCATATTTGGCTTAAGGAACTTTATTTGTGCTCATTTCAATCTCTGGTTTTATGCAGCACCCCAACTCACCTTTCCCCTTAAGCAAGCATAAGTTGGTTTTCTAAATTTGAGACCCTGTTGTGTTTTGTAATCCAGTTCCTGTGTAGCCAAGTTTACATTCCGTGTATTAGTGATATCTTATGATGTTTCTTTTTCTGTGTGACTTATTTCAGTTAGAATCATCATACGTGAATCCACTCATTATGCTGCTACGGGCCTGATGACATAGATTTCATTGCTGAGTGATATTGCATTGTACGTAAGTACCTCAACTTCTTTATCCATTTTTCACTTTCTGCGATATTGAACTTGTACCGTAAACAAGGTTCTTGTAAACAGACCCGTAACAAACTTTGGGGTGGCTGTGTCTTTTTGATTTTAATTTCCCTAAGCTATAGGACCATAAGTGGAAGTGCCCTAGGCTCTGTTGCTTTGTTTTTTAGATGTTTCAGGAAACACCATACACTTCTCCCCAGTGGCTGTTGGCAATTTACATCCCGCCCATCAGCATAACAAGGCTCCCAGTTCTCCATGGCCTGTCCTGCCTTTCTGGATTTTACACTTTTTTCAGATGGCCCTTTTGACCGGGGGGAAGTGAGACTTCATTGTAGTGCAGATTACCTTTGCAAGCTTGCTTGGTTGGTCAAAAAGGGCGTATGCGTTTTTTCCTGAATATATTCAGGAAAAAACGCATACGCCCTTTTTGGCCAAGTGCATCATTGTCGACGTTCTGCCTCTTTTCCTATGCTTTAAATGCAATTCCAGTCTACCTCCTGAAATCGGTTTCCTGCAATTCTGCCCCGCTTTCAAGTCCTCTTGGCAGCCTTACTTCAGTATATTTTTGGACGATAGCTGTCATTTATAACTCTGCAGGTTTGTGAATTACAGTGCCCCTGAGCTCCTTTCTTCAACTCGCTTTCTTGTGAGCTGGCCGCAACACCGCAGGATTGTTTCAGGCCCTAATCTGGTTCCGGCACGGCACGCTGAGCCTTTGGTTAATTCCTCTCCCTGGTGGGAAATGAGAGTTAAATTTGCCCGTCCAGACACCTCCAGCTAGTCTCTTACTGTTTCTCGCTATTCCTGTTCATCTTCCGCAGAAATTGCAAACTGGGCCAAACAGGAGGTTAAAGGCACTGACTCTCCAAGTCGGGAGAGTGTTAGAAAAGCGTCTGGAATGTTGCACCCGAGTACCAGGGGACGAGAACTGAGACATATTGGAACACGTCTCCCGATCACACGGTTGATCATACCCTGGGTTCGACATGCATGATTTAGCTGAAGGAAGAATCCCTTAAACATGGAGAGTTGAGACCCGTGGAATGGGTACCATGCAATGTGATTTCAAAGGGTCTTCATTTGCTCACCGAACCTCTCCAATCCTATCACTGCTGCGTTTATGCCCCTGTACACATGCTTGATTCTCTTTCAGAGACATAATGATCCATAGGTTTTAAGATACTTACTAGTCAGGTACATTCTTAGGCGTTTAATATGGGGTGTTCAGTCCATTTCGTTGAGCAAGGAGTAGCTCTTGTGTATTACATATTTGGCTTAAGGAACTTTATCTGTGCTCATTTCAATCTCTGGTTTTATGCAGCACCCCAACTCACCTTTCCCCTTAAGCAAGCATAAGTTGGTTTTCTAAATTTGAGACCCTCTTCTGTTTTGTAATCCATTTCCTGTGTAGCCAAGTTTACATTCCGTGTATTAATGATATCTTATGTTGTTTCTTTTTCTTGTGACTTATTTCAGTTAGAAGCATCATACCTGAATCCACTCATTATGCTACTATGGGCCTGATGACATAGATTTCATTGCTGAGTGATATTGCATTGTACGTAAGTACCACAACTTCTTTATACATTTTTCACTGTCTGTGATATTGAACTTGTCCCGTAAACGAGGTTCGTGTAAGCAGAGCCGTCCCAAACTTTGGGGTGGCTGTGTCTTTTTGATTTTAATTTCCCTAAGCTATAGGACCATAAGTGGAAGTGCCCTAGGCTCTGTTGCTTTGTTTTTTAGATGTTTCAGGAAACACCATACACTTCTCCCGAGTGGCTGTTGGCAATTTACATCCCGCCCATCAGCATAACAAGGCTCCCAGTTCTCCATGGCCTGTCCTGCCTTTCTGGATTTTACACTTTTTTCAGATGGCCCTTTTGACCGGGGGGAAGTGAGACTTCATTGTAGTGCAGATTACCTTTGCAAGCTTGCTTGGTTGGCCAAAAAGGGCGTATGCGTTTTTTCCTGAATATATTCAGGAAAAAACGCATACGCCCTTTTTGGCCAAGTGCATCATTGTCGACGTTCTGCCTCTTTTCCTATGCTTTAAATGCAATTCCAGTCTACCTCCTGAAATCGGTTTCCTGCAATTCTGCCCCGCTTTCAAGTCCTCTTGGCAGCCTTACTTCAGTATATTTTTGGACGAAAGCTGTCATTTATAACTCTGCAGGATTGTGAATTACAGTGCCCCTGAGCTCCTTTCTTCAACTCGCTTTCTTGTGAGCTGGCCGCAACACCGCAGGATTGCTTCAGGCCCTAATCTGGTTCCGGAACGGCACGCTGAGCCTTTGGTTAATTCCTCTTCCTGGTGGGAAATGAGAGTTAAATTTGCCTGTCCAGACACCTCCAGCTCGTCTCTCATTGGTTCTCCTTATTCCTGTTCATCTTCCGCAGAAATTGCAAACTGGGCCAAACAGGAGGTTAAAGGCACTGACTCTCCAAGTCCGGAGAGTGTTAGTAAAATGTCTGGAATGTTGCACCCGAGTACCAGGGGACAAGAACTGAGACATATTGGAACACGTCTCCCGATCACACGGTTGATCATACTCTGGGTTCCACATGCCTGATTTAGCTGAAGGTAGAATCCCTTAAACCTGGAGAGCTGAGACCCGTGGAATGTGTACCATACAATATGACTTCAAAGGGTCTTCATTTGCTCACCAAACCTCTCCAATCCTATCACTGCTGCGTTTATGCCCCTGTACACACGCTTGATTCTATTTCGGAGACATAGCGATCCATAGGTTTTAAGATACTTACTAGTCAGGTAAATTCTTAGGCATTTAATATGGGGTGTTGAGTCCATTTCGTTGAGCAAGGAGTAGCTCTTGTGTATTACATATTTGGCTTAAGGAACTTTATCTGTGCTCATTTCAATCTCTGGTTTTATGCAGCACCCCAACTCACCTTTCCCCTTAAGCAAGCATAAGTTGGTTTTCTAAATTTGAGACACTGTTCTGTTTTGTAATCCAGTTCCTGTGTAGCCAAGTTTACATTCCGTGTATTAATGATATCTTATGATGTTTCTTTTTCTTGTGACTTATTTCAGTTAGAATCATCATACCTGAATCCACTCATTATGCTGCTACGGGCCTGATGACATAGATTTCATTGCTGAGTGATATTGTATTGTACGTAAGTACCAAAATTTCTTTATCCATTTTTCACTTTCTGCGAAATTGAACTTGTCCCATAAACGAGGTTCTTTTAAGCAGAGACGTCCCAAACTTTGGGGTGGCTGTGTGTTTTTGATTTTAATTTCCCTAAGCTATAGGACCATAAGTGGAAGTGCCCTAGGCTCTGTTGCTTTGTTTCTTAGATGTTTCAGAAAACACCATACACTTGTCCTGAGTCGCTGTTGGCAATATACATCCCTACCATCAGCATAACAAGTCTCCCAGTTCTCCATGGCCTGTCCTGCCTTTCTGGATTTTACACTTTTTTCAGATGGCCCTTTTGACCGGGGGGAAGTGAGACTTCATTGTAGTGCAGATTTCCTTTGCAAGCTTGCTTGGTTGGCCAAAAAGGGCGTATGCATTTTTTCCTGAACATATTCAAGAAAAAACGCATACGCCCTTTTTGGCCAAGTGCATCATTGTCGACGTTCTGCCTCTCTTCCTGTGCTTTAAATGCAATTCCAGTCTACCTCCTGAAATCGGTTTCCTGCAATTCTGCCCCGCTTTCAAGTCCTCTTGGCAGCCTTACTTCAGTATATTTTTGGACGATAGCTGTCATTTATAACTCTGCAGGTTTGTGAATTACAGTGCCCCTGAGTTCCTTTCTTCAACTCGCTTTCTTGTGAGCTGGCCGCAACACCGCAGGATTGCTTCAGGCCCTAATCTGGTTCCGGCACGGCACGCTGAGCCTTTGGTTAATTCCTCTCCCTGGTGGGAAATGAGAGTTAAATTTGCCCGTCCAGACACCTCCAGCTAGTCTCTTACTGTTTCTCGCTATTCCTGTTCATCTTCCGCAGAAATTGCAAACTGGGCCAAACAGGAGGTTAAAGGCACTGACTCTCCAAGTCGGGAGAGTGTTAGTAAAGTGTCTGGAATGTTGCACCCGAGTACCAGGGGACGAGAACTGAGACATATTGGAACACGTCTCCCGATCACACGGTTGATCATACCCTGGGTTCGACATGCATGATTTAGCTGAAGGAAGAATCCCTTAAACATGGAGAGTTGAGACCCGTGGAATGGGTACCATGCAATGTGACTTCAAAGGGTCTTCATTTGCTCACCGAACCTCTCCAATCCTATCACTGCTGCGTTTATGCCCCTGTACACATGCTTGATTCTCTTTCAGAGACATAATGATCCATAGGTTTTAAGATACTTACTAGTCAGGTACATTCTTAGGCGTTTAATATGGGGTGTTCAGTCCATTTCGTTGAGCAAGGAGTAGCTCTTGTGTATTACATATTTGGCTTAAGGAACTTTATCTGTGCTCATTTCAATCTCTGGTTTTATGCAGCACCCCAACTCACCTTTCCCCTTAAGCAAGCATAAGTTGGTTTTCTAAATTTGAGACCCTCTTCTGTTTTGTAATCCATTTCCTGTGTAGCCAAGTTTACATTCCGTGTATTAATGATATCTTATGTTGTTTCTTTTTCTTGTGACTTATTTCAGTTAGAAGCATCATACCTGAATCCACTCATTATGCTACTACGGGCCTGATGACATAGATTTCATTGCTGAGTGATATTGCATTGTACGTAAGTACCACAACTTCTTTATACATTTTTCACTGTCTGTGATATTGAACTTGTCCCGTAAACGAGGTTCGTGTAAGCAGAGCTGTCCCAAACTTTGGGGTGGCTGTGTCTTTTTGATTTTAATTTCCCTAAGCTATAGGACCATAAGTGGAAGTGCCCTAGGCTCTGTTGCTTTGTTTTTTAGATGTTTCAGGAAACACCATATACTTCTCCCCAGTGACTGTTGGCAATTTACATACCGCCCATGAGCATAAGAAGGCTCCCAGTTCTCCATGGCCTGTCCTGCCTTTCTGGATTTTACACTTTTTTCAGATGGTCCTTCTGACCGGGAGCGAGGTTAGACTTCAATGTAGTGCAGATTTCCTTCGCAAGCTTGCTTGGTTGGCCAAAAAGGGCGTATGCGTTTTTCCTGAATATATTCAGGAAAAAATGCATATGCCCTTTTTGGCCAAGTGCATCATTGTCAACTTACTGCCTCCTTTCCTATGCTTTAAATGCAATTCCAGTCTACCTCCTGAAATCGGTTTCCTGCAATTCTGCCCCGCTTTCAAGTCCTCTTGGCAGCCTTATTTCAGTATATTTTTGGACGATAGCTGTTATTTATAACTCTGCAGTATTGTGAATTACAGTGCCCCTGAGTTCCTTTCTTCAACTCGCTTTCTTGTGAGCTGGCCGCAACACCGCAATATTGCTTCAGGCCCTAATCTGGTTCCGGCACGGCACGCTGAGCCTTTGGTTAATTCCTCTTCCTGGTGGGAAATCAGAGTTAAATTTGCCCGTCCAGACACCTCCAGCTAGTCTCTCATTGGTCCTCCCTATTCCTGTTCATCTTCCACAGAAATTGCAAACTGGGCCAAATAGGAAGTTAAAGGCACTGACTCTCCAAGTCGGGAGAGTGTTAGTAAAGTGTCTGGAATGTTGAACCCGAGTACCAGGGGACGAAATCTGAGACATATTTGAACACGTCTCCTGATCACACGGTTGATCATACTCTGGGTTCCACATGCATGTTTCAGCTGAAGGAAGAATCCCTTAAACCTGGAGAGTTGAGACCCGTGGAATGAGTACCATGCAATACGACTTCAAAGGGTCTTCGTTTGCTCACCGAACCTCTCCAATCCTATCACTGCTGCGTTTATGCCCCTGTACACACGCTTGATTCTCTTTTGGAGACATAGCAATCCATAGGTTTTAAGATACTTACTAGTCAGGTACATTCTTAGGCGTTTAATATGGGGTGTTGAGTCCATTTCATTGAGCAAGGAGTAGCTCTTGTCTATTACATATTTGGCTTAAAGAACTTTATCTGTGATCATTTCAATCTCTGGTTTTATGCAGCACCCCAACTCATCTTTCCTCTTAAGCAAGCATAAGTTGCTTTTCTAAATTTGAGACCCTGTTCTCTTTTGTAATCCAGTTCCTGTGTAGCCAAGTTTACATTCCATGTATTAATGATATCTTATGATGTTTCTTTTTCTTGTGACTTATTTCAGTTAGAAGCATCATACCTGTATCCACTCATTATGCTGCTACGGGCCTGATGACATAGATTTCATTCCTGAGTGATATTTCATTGCACGTAAGTACCAAAACTTCTATATCCATTTTTCACTTTCTGCGATATGGAACTTGTCCTGTAAACGAGGTTCTTGTAAGCAGAACCGTCCCAAACTTTGGGGTGGCTGTGTCTTTTTGATTTTAAATTCCCTAAGCTATAGGACCATAAGTTGAAGTGCCCTAGGCTCTGTTGCTTTGTTTTTTAGATGTTTCAGGAAACACCATACACTTCTCCCGAGTGGCTGTTGGCAATTTACATCCCGCCCAACAAAATAACAAGGCTCCCAGTTCTCCATGGCCTGTCCTGCCTTTCTGGATTTTACACTTTTTTCAGATGGCCCTTTTGACCGGTGGGAAGTGAGACTTCATTGTAGTGCAGATTTCCTTTGCAAGCTTGCTTGGTTGGCCAAAAAGGGCGTATGCGTTTTTTCCTGAATATATTCAGGAAAAAATGCATACGACCTTTTTGGCCAAGTGCATCATTGTCGACGTTCTGCCTCTTTTCCTATGCTTTAAATGCAATTCCAGTCTACCTCCTGAAATCGGTTTCCTGTAATTCTGCCCTGCTTTCAAGTCCTCTAGGCAGCCTTACTTCAGTATATTTTTGGACGATAGCTGTCATTTATAACTCTGCAGGTTTGTGAATTACAGTGCCCCTGAGCTCCTTTCTTCAACTCGCTTTCTTGTGAGCTGGCCGCAACACCGCAGGATTGCTTCAGGCCCTAATCTGGTTCCGGCACGGCACGCTGAGCCTTTGGTTAATTCCTCTTCCTGGTGGGAAATGAGAGTTAAATTTGCCCGTCCAGACACCTCCAGCTAGTCTCTCATTGGTTCTCCCTATTCCTGTTCATCTTCCGCAGAAATTGCAAACTGGGCCAAACAGCAGGTTAAAGGCACTGACTCTCCAAGTCAGGAGAGTGTTAGTAAAGCGTCTGGAATGTTGCACCCGAGTAACAGGGGCCGAGAACTGAGACATATTGGAACACGTCTACCGATCACATGGTTGATCATACTCTGGGTTCCACATGCATGATTTAGCTGAAGGAAGAATCCCTTAAACCTGGAGAGTTGAGACCCGTGGAATGGGTACCATGCAATATGACTTCAAAGCGTCTTCATTTGCTCACCGAACCTCTCCAATCCTATCACTGCTGCGTTTATGCCCCTCTACACATGCTTGATTCTCTTTCGGAGACATAGCAATCCATAGGTTTTAAGATACTTACTAGTCAGGTACATTCTTAGGCGTTTAATATGGGGTGTTGAGTCCATTTCGTTGAGCAAGGAGTAGCTCTTGTGTATTACATATTTGGCTTAAGGAACTTTATCTGTGCTCATTTCAATCTCTGCTTTTATGCAGCACCCCAACTCAACTTTCCCCTTAAGCAAGCATAAGTTGGTTTTCTAAATTTGAGACCCTGTTGTGTTTTGTAATCCAGTTCCTGTGTAGCCAAGTTTACATTCCGTGTATTAGTGATATCTTATGAAGTTTCTTTTTCTGTGTGACTTATTTCAGTTAGAATCATCATACCTGAACCCACTCATTATGCTGCTACGGGCCTGATGACATAGATTTCATTGCTGAGTGATATTGCATTGTACGTAAGTACCAAAACTTCTTTATCCATTTTTCACTTTCTGCGATATTGTACTTGTACCGTAAACAAGGTTCTTGTAAACAGAGCCGTCCCAAACTTTGCGGTGGCTGTGTCTTTTTGATTTTAATTTCCCTAAGCTATAGGACAATAAGTGGAAGTGCCCTAGGCTCTGTTGCTTTGTTTTTTAGATGTTTCAGGAAACACCATACACTTCTCCCCAGTGGCTGTTGGCAATTTTCATCCCGCCCATCAGCATAACAAGGCTCCCAGTTCTCCATGGCCTGTCCTGCCTTTCTTGATTTTACACTCTTTTCAGATGGCCCTTTTGACCGGGGGGAAGTGAGACTTCATTGTAGTGCAGATATCCTTTGCAAGCTTGCTTGGTTGGCCAAAAAGGGCGTATGCGTTTTTTCCTGAATATATTCAGGAAGAAACGCATACGCCCTTTTTGGCCAAGTGCATCATTGTCGACGTTTTGCCTCTTTTCCTATGCTTTAAATGCAATTCCAGTGTACCTCTTAAAATTGGTTTCCCGCAATTCTGCCCTGCTTTCAAGTCCTCTTGGCAGCCTTACTTCAGTATATTTTTGGACGATAGCTGTCATTTATAACTCTGCAGGTTTGTGAATTACAGTGCCCCTGAGCTCCTTTCTTCAACTCGCTTTCTTGTGAGCTGGCTGCAACACCGCAGGATTGCTTCAGGCCCTAATCTGTTTCCGGCTCGGCACGCTGAGCCTTTGGTTAATTCCTCTTCCTGGTGGGAAATGAGAGTTAAATTTGCCCGTCCAGACACCTCCAGCTAGTCTCTCATTGGTTCTCCCTATTCCTGTTCATCTTCCGCAGAAATTGCAAACTGGGCCAAACAGGAGGTTAAAGACACTGACTCTCCAAGTCGGGAGAGTGTTATTAAAGTGTCTGGAATGTTGCACCCGAGTACCAGGGGTTGAGAACTGAGACATATTGGAACATGTCTCACAATCACACGGTTGATCATACCCTGGGTACCACATGCATGATTTAGCTGAAGGAAGAATCCCTTAAACCTGGAGAGTTGAGACCCGTGGAAGGGGTACCATGCAATATGACTTCAAAGGGTCTTTATTTGCTCACCGAACCTCTCCAATCCTATCACTGCTGTGTTTATGGCCCTGTACTCACGCTTGATTCTCTTTCGGAGACATAGCAATCCATAGGTTTTAAGATACTTACTAGTCAGGTACATTCTTAGGCGTTTAATATGGGGTGTTGAGTCCATTTCGTTGAGCAAGGAGTAGCTCTTGTCTATTCCATATTTGGCTTAAGGAACTTTATCTGTGCTCATTTCAATCTCTGGTTTTATGCAGCACCACAACTCACGTTTCCCCTTAAGCAAGCATAAGTTGGTTTTCTAAATTTGAGACCCTATTCTGTTTTGTAATTCAGTTCCTGTGTAGTCAAGTTTACATTCCATGTATTAGTGATATCTTATGATGTTTATTTTTCTGCGTGACTTATTTCAGTTAGAATCATCATACCTGAATCCACTCATTAGGCTGCTACGGGCCTGATGACATAGATTTCATTGCTGAGTGATATTGCATTGTACGTAAGTACCACAACTTCTTTATCCATTTTTCACTTTCTGCGATATTGAAATTGTACCGTAAACGAGGTTCTTGTAAACAGAGCCGTCCCAAACTTTGGGGTGGCTGTGTCTTTTTTATTTTAATTTCCCTAAGCTATAGGGCCATAAGTGGAAGTGCCCTAGGCTGTGTTGCTTTGTTTTTTATATGTTTCAGGAAACACCATACACTTCCCCCGAGGGGCTGTTGGCAATTTACATCCCACCCATCAGCATAACAGGGCTCCCAGTTCTCCATGGACTGTCCTGCCTTTCTGGATTTTACACTTTATTCAGATGGCCCTTTTGACCGGGGGGAAGTGAGACTTCATTGTAGTGCAGATTTCCTTTGCAAGCTTGCTTGGTTGGCCAAAAAGGGCGTATGCGTTTCTTCCTGAATATATTCAGGAAGAAACGCATACGCCCTTTTTGGCCAAGTGCATCATTGTCGACGTTCTGCCTCTCTTCCTGTGCTTTAAATGCAATTCCAGTCTACCTCCTGAAATCGGTTTCCTGCAATTCTGCCCCGCTTTCAAGTCCTCTTGGCAGCCTTACTTCAGTATATTTTTGGACGATAGCTGTCATTTATAACTCTGCAGGTTTGTGAATTACAGTGCCCCTGAGCTCCTTTCTTCAACTCGCTTTCTTGTGAGCTGGCCGCAACACCGCAGGATTGCTTCAGGCCCTAATCTGGTTCCGGCACGGCACACTGAGCCTTTGGTTAACTCCTCTTCCTGGTGGGAAATGAGAGTTAAATTTGCCCGTCCAGACACCTCCAACTAGTCTCTCATTGGTTCTCCCTATTCCTGTTCATCTTCCGCAGAATTTGCAAACTGGGCCAGACAGGAGGTTAAAGGCACTGATTCTCCAATTCCGGAGAGTGTTAGTAAAGCGTCTGGAATGTTGCACCCGAGTACCAGCGGACGAAAATTGAGACATATTGGAACACGTCTCCCGATCACACGGTTGATCATACTCTGGGTTCCACATGCATGTTTCAGCTGAAGGAAGAATCCCTTAAAGCTGGAGAGTTGAGACCCGTGGAATGGGTAACATGCAATATGACTTCAAAGGGTCTTCATTTGGTCACCGAACCTCTCCAATCCTATCACTGCTGCGTTTATGCCCCTGTACACATGCTTGATTCTCTTTCGGAGACATAGCAATCCGTCGGTTTTAAGTTACTTACTAGTCAGGTACTTTCTTAGGCATTTAATATGGGGTGTTGAGTCCATTTCGTTAGGCAAGCAGTAGCCCTTGTCTGTTACATATTTGGCTTAAGGAAATTTATCTGTGCTCATTTCAATCTCTGGTTTTATGAAGCACCCCAACTCACCTTTCCCCTTAAGCAAGCATAAGTTCGTTTTCTAAATTTGAGACACTGTTCTGTTTTGTAATTCCGTTCCTGTGTAGCCAAGTTTACATTCCGTGTATTAGTGATATCTTATGATGTTTCATTTTCTGTGTGACTTATTTCAGTTAGAATCATCATACTTGAACCCACTCATTTTCTGCTACAGCCCTGATGACGTAGATTTCATTGCTGAGTGATATTGCATTGTACATAAGTATCACAAATTCTTTATCCATTTTTCACTTTCTGCGATATTGAACTTCTACCATAAATGAGGTTCTTGTAAACAGAGCCATCCCAAACTTTTGGGTGGCTGTGTCTTTCTGATTTTAATTTCCCTAAGCTATAGGACCATACGTGGAAGTGCCCTAGGCTCTGTTGCTTTGTTTTTTAGATGTTTCAGGAAACACCATACACTTCTCCCGAGTGGCTGTTGGCAATTTACATTCCGCCCATCAGCATAACAAGGCTCCCACTTCTCCATGGCCTGTCCTGCCTTTCTGGATTTTACACTTTTCTCAGATGGCCCTTTTGACCAGGGGAAGTGAGACTTCATTGTAGTGCAGATTTCCTTTGCAAGCTTGCTTGGTTGGCCAAAAAGGGCGTATGCGTTTTTTCCTGAATATATTCAGGAAAAAACGCATATGCCCTTTTTGGCCAAGTGCATCATTGTCGACGTTCTGCCTCTTTTCCTATGCTTTAAATGCAATTCCAGTCTACGTCCTGAAATCGGATTCCTGGAATTCTGCCCCGCTTTCAAGTCCTCTTGGCAGCCTTACTTCAGTATATTTTTGGACGATAGCTGTCATTTATAAGTCTGCAGGTTTGTTATTACAGTGCCCCTGAGGTCCTTTCTTCAACTCGCTTTCTTGTGAGCTGGCCGCAACACCGCAGGATTGCTTCAGGCCCTAATCTGGTTCCGGCACGGCACGCTGAGCCTTTTGTTAATTCCTCTTCCTGGTGGGAAATGAGAGTTAAATTTGCCCGTCCAGAAACCTCCAGCTAGTCTCTCATTGGTTCTCCCTATTCCCGTTCATCTTCCGCAGAAATTGCACACTGGGCCCAACAGGAGGTTAAAGGCACTGACTCTCCAAGTTGGAAGAGTTTTACTAAAGTGTCTGGAATTTTGCACCCGAGTACCACAGGACGAAAACTGAGACATATTTGAACACGTCTCCCGATCACACGGTTGATCATACTCTGGGCTCCACATGCATGTTTTAGCTGAAGGAAGAATCCCTTAAACCTGGAGAGTTGAGACCCGTGGAATGGGTACCATGCAATATGACTTCAAAGGGTCTTCATTTGCTCACCGAACCTCTCCAATCCTATCACTGCTGCGTTTATGCCCCTGTACACACGCTTGATTCTCTTTCGGAGATATTGCAATCCATAGTTTTAAGATACTTACTAGTCAGGTACATTCTTAGGCATTTAATATGGGCTGTTGAGTCCATTTCGTTGAGCAAGGAGTAGCTCTTGTCTATTCCATATTTGGCTTAAGGAACTTTATCTGTGCTCATTTCTATCTCTGGTTTTATGCAGCACCCCAACTCACCTTTCCCCTTAAGCAAGCATAAGTTGGTTTTCTAAATTTGAGACACTGTTCTGTTTTGTAATTCAGTTCTTGTGTAGCCAAGTTTACATTCCGTGTACTAGTGATATCTTATGATGTTTCTTTTTCTGTGTGACTTATTTCAGTTAGATTCATCATACCTGAATCCACTCATTATGCTGCTACGGGCCTGATGACCTAGATGTCATTGCTGAGTGATATTGCATTGTACGTAAGTACCACAACTTCTTTATCCATTTTTCGCTTTCTGCGATATTGAACTTGTACCGTAAACGAGGTTCTTGTAAACAGAGCCGTCCCAAAATTTGGGGTTGCTGTGTCTTTTTTATTTTAATTTCCCTAAGCTATAGGACCATAAGTGGAAGTACCCTAGGCTCTGTTGCTTTGCTTTTTAGATGTTTCAGGAAACACCATACACTTCTCCCGAGTGGCTGTTGGCAATTTACATCCCACGCATCAGCATAACAAGGCTCCCAGTTCTCCATGGCCTGTCCTGCCTTTCTGGATTTTACACATTTTTCAGATGGCCATTTTGACCTGGGGGAAGTGAGACTTCATTGTAGTGCAGATTTCCTTTGCAAGCTTGCTTGGTTGGCCAAAAAGGGCGTATGCGTTTTTTCCTGAATATATTCAGGAAAAAACGCATACGCCCTTTTTGGCCAAGTGCATCATTGTCGACGTTCTTCCTCTTTTCCTATGCTTTAAATGCAATTCCAGTCTACCTCCTGAAATCGGTTTCCTGCAATTCTGCCCCGCTTTCAAGTCCTCTTGGCAGCCTTACTTCAGTATATTTTTGGACGATAGCTGTCATTTATAACTCTGCAGGTTTGTGATTACAGTGCCCCTGAGCTCCTTTCTTCAACTTGCTTTCTTGTGAGCTGGCCGCAACACCACAGGATTGCTTCAGGCCCTAATCTGGTTCCGGCACGGCACGCTAAGCCTTTGGTTAATTCCTCTTCCTGGTGGGAAATGAGAGTTAAATTTGCCCGTCCAGACACCTCCAGCTAGTCTCCCATTGGTTCTCCCTATTCCAGTTCATCTTCCGCAGAAATTGCAAACTGGGCCAAACAGGAGGTTAAAGGCACTGACTCTCCAAGTCGGGAGAGTGTTAGTAAAGCGTCTGGAATGTTGCACCCGAGTACCAGCGGACGAAAATTGAGACATATTTGAACACGTCGCCCGATCACATGGTTGATCATACTCTGGGTTCCACATGCATGTTTCAGCTGAAGGAAGAATCCCTTAAAGCTGGAGAGTTGAGACCCGTGGAATGGGTACCATGCAATATGACTTCAAAGGGTCTTCATTTGCTCACCGAACCTCTCCAATGCTATCACTGCTGCGTTTATGCCCCTGAACACACGCTTGATTCTCTTTCAGAGACATAGCAATCCATAGGTTTTAAGATACTTACTAGTCAGGTACATTATTAGGCGTTTAATATGGTGTTTTGTGTTCATTTCGTTGAGCAAGGAGTAGCTCTTGTCTATTACATATTTGGCTTAAGGAACTTTACCTGTGCTCATTTCAATCTCTGGTTTTATGCAGCACCCCAACTCACCTTTCCCCTTAAGCAACCATAAGTTGGTTTTCTAAATTTGAGACCCTTTTCTGTTTTGTAATCCAGTTCCTGTGTAGCCAAGTTTACATTCCGTGTATTAGTGATATCTTATGATGTTTCTTTTTCTGTGTGACTTATTTCAGTTAGAATCATCATACCTGAATCCACTCATTATGCTGCTATGGGCCTGATGACATAGATTTCATTGCTGAATGATATTGCATTGTATGTAAGTACCACGACTTCTTTATCCATTTTTCACTTTCTGCGATATTGAACTTGTACCGTAAACGAGGTTCTTGTAAACAGAGCCGTCCCAAACTTTGGGGTGGCTGTGTCTTTTTTATTTTAATTTCCCTAAGCTATAGGCCCATAAGTGGAAGTGACCTAGGCTCTGTTGCTTTGTTTTTTAGATGTTGCAGGAAACACCATACACTTCTCCCGAGTGGCTGTTGGCAATTTACATGCCGCCCATCAGCACAACAAGGCTCCCAGTTCTCCATGGGCTGTCCTGCCTTTCTGGATTTTACACTTTTTTCAGATGGCCCTTTTGACTGTGGGGAAGTGAGACTTCATTGGAGTGCAGATTTCCTTTGCAAGCTTGCTTGGTTGGCCAAAAAGTGCATATGCGTTTTTTCCTGAATATATTCAGGAAAAAATGCATACGCCCTTTTTGGCCAAGTGCATCATTGTCGACGTTCTGCCTCTTTTCCTATGCTTTAAATGTAATTCCAGTCTACCTCCTGAAATTGGTTTCCTGCAATTCTGCCCCGCTTTCAAGTCCTCTTGGCAGCTTTACTTCAGTATATTTTTGGACGATAGCTGTCATTTATAATTCTGCAGGTTTGTAATTACAGTGCCCCTGAGCTCCTTTCTTTAACTCGCTTTCTTGTGAGCTGGCCTCAACACCGCAGGATTGCTTCAGGCCCTAATCTGGTTCCAGCACGGCACGCTGAGCCTTTTGTTAATTCCTCTTCCTGGTAGGAAATGAGAGTTAAATTTGCCCGTCCAGACACCTCCAGCTAGTCTCTCATTGGTTCTCCCTATTCCTGTTCATCTTCCGCAGAAATTGCAAACTGGGCCAAACAGGAGGTTAAAGGCACTGACTCTCGAAGTCGGAAGAGTGTTACTAAAGCGTCTGGAATGTTGCACCCGAGTACCAGGGGACGAAAACTGAGACATATTTGAACACGTCTCCCGATCACATGGTTGATCATACTCTGGGCTCCACATGCATGTTTAAGCTGAAGGAAGAATCCCTTAAACCTGGAGAGTTGAGACCCGTGGAATGGGTACCATGCAATATGACTTCAAAGGGTCTTCATTTGCTCACCGAACCTCTCCAATCCTATCACTGCTGCGTTTATGCCCCTGTACACATGCTTGATTCTCTTTCGGAGACATAGCAATCCATAGGTTTTAAGATACTTACTAGTCAGGTACATTCTTAGGCATTTAATATGGGCTGTTGAGTCCATTTCGTTGAGCAAGGAGTAGCTCTTGTCTATTACATATTTGGCTTAAGGAACTTTATCTGTGCTCATTTCAATCTCTGGTTTTATGCAGCACCCCAACTCACCTTTCCCCTTAAGCAAGCATAAGTTGGTTTTCTAAATTTGAGGCCCTGTTCTCTTTTGTAATCCATTTCCTGTGTAGCCAAGTTTACATTCCGTGTATTAGTGATATCTTATGATGTTTCTTTTTCTGTGTGACATATTTCAGTTAGAATCATCGTACCTGAATCCACTCATTATGCTGCTACGGGCCTGATGACATAGATTTCATTGCTGAGTGATATTGCATTGTATGTAAGTACCACAACTTCTTTATCCATTTTTCGCTTTCTGTGATATTGAACTTGTACCAAAAACGAGGTTCTTGTAAACAGAGCCGTCCCAAACTTTGGGGTGGCTGTGTCTTTTTGATTTTAATTTGCCTAAGCTATAGGACCATAAGTAGAAGTGCCCTAGGCTCTGTTGCTTTGTTTTTTAGATGTTTCAGGAAACACCATACACTTCTCCCCAGTGGCTGTTGGCAATTTACATCCTGCCCATCAGCATAACAAGTCTCCCAGATCTCCATAGCCTGTCCTGCCTTTCTGGATTTTACACTATTTTCAGATGGCCCTTTTGACCGGGGGGAAGTGAGACTTCATTGTAGTGCAGATTTCCTTTGCAAGCTTGCTTGGTTGGCCAAAAAGTGCGTATGCATTTTTTCCTGAATATATTCAGGAAAAAACGCATATGCCCTTTTTGGCCAAGTGCATCATTGTCGACGTTCTGCCTCTTTTCCTATGGTTTAAATGCAATTCCAGTCTACCTCCTGAAATCGGTTTCCTGCAATTCTGCCCCGCTTTCAAGTCCTCTTGGCAGCCTTACTTCAGTATATTTTTGCACAATAGCTGTCATTTATAACTCTGCAGGTTTGTGAATTACAGTGCCCCTGAGCTCCTTTCTTCAACTCCCTTTCTTGTGAGCTGGCCGCCACACTGCAGGATTGCTTCAGGCCCTAATCTGGTTCCGGCACGGCACGCTGAGCCTTTGGTTAATTCCTCTTCCTGATGGGAAATGAGAGTTAAATTTGCCCGTCCATACACCTCCAGCTAGTCTCTCATTGGTTCTCCCTATTCCTTTTCATCTTCCGCGGAATTTGCAAACTGGGCCAAACAGGAGGTTAATGGCACTGACTCTCCAATTCGGGAGAGTGTTAGTAAAGCGTCTGGAATGTTGCACCCGAGTACCAGCGGACGAAAATTGAGACATATTGGAACACGTCTCCTCATCACACGGTTGATCATACTCTGGGTTCCACATGCATGTTTCAGCTGAAGGAAGAATCCCTTAAAGCTGGAGAGTTGAGACCCGTGGAATGGGTACCATGCAATATGACTTCAAAGGGTCTTCATTTTCTCACCGGTCCTCTCCAATCCTATCACTGCTGCGTTTATGCCCCTGTACACATGCTTCTCTTTCGCAGACAAAGCAATCCGTAGGTTTTAAGATACTTAATAGTCAGGTACATTCTTAGGCGTTTAATATGGGGTGTTGAGTCCATTTCGTTGAGCAAGGAGTAGCTCTTGTCTATTACATATCTGGCTTAAGGAACTTTATCTGTGCTCATTTCAATGTCTGGTTTAATGCAGCACCCCAACTCACCTTTCCCCTTAAGCAAGCATAAGTTGGTTTTCTAAATAGGAGAACCTGTTCTGTTTTGTAATCCAGTTCCTGTGTAGCCAAGTTTACATTCCGTGTATTAGTGATATCTTATGATGTTTCTTTTTCTGTGTGACTTATTTCAGTTAGAATCATCATACCTGAATCCACTCATTATGCTGCTACGGGCCTGATGACATAGATTTCATTGCTGAGTGGTATTGCATTGTACGTAAGTACCACAACTTCTTTATCCATTTTTCACTTTCTGCGATATTGAACTTGTACCGTAAACGAGGTTCTTGTAAACAGAGCCGTCCCAAACTTTGGGGTGGCTGTGTGTTTTTGATTTTAATTTCCCTAAGCTATAGGACCATAAGTGGAAGTGCCCTAGGCTCTGTTGCTTTGTTTTTTAGATGTTTCAGGAAACACCATACACTTCTCCCGAGTGGCTGTTGGCAATTTACATCCCGCCCATCAGCATAACAAGGCTCCCAGTTCTCCAGGGCCTGTCCTGCCTTTCTGGATTTTACACTTTTTTCACATGGCCCTTTTGACCGGGGGGAAGTGAGACTTCATTGTAGTGCAGATTTCCTTTGCAAGCTTGCTTGGTTGGCCAAAAAGGGCGTATGCGTTTTTTCCTGAATATATTCAGGAAAAAACGCATACGCCCTTTTTGGCCAAGTGCATCATTGTCGACGTTCTGCCTCTTTTCCTCTGCTTTAAATGCAATTCCAGTCTACCTCCTGAAATCTGTTTCCTGCAATTCTGCCCCGCTTTCAAGTGCTCTTGGCAGCCTTACTTCAGTATATTTTTGGACGATAGCTGTCATTTATAACTCTGCAGGTTTGTGAATTACAGTGCCCCTGAGCTCCTTTCTTCAACTCACTTTCTTGTGAGCTGGCCACAACACCACAGGATTGCTTCAGGCCCTAATATGATTCCAGCACGGCACGCTGAGCCTTTGGTTAATTACTCTTCCTGGTGGGAAATGAGAGTTAAATTTGCCCGTCCAGACACCTCCAGCTAGTCTCTCATTTGTTCTCCCTAGTCCTGGAAATCTTCCGCAGAAATCGCAAACTGGGCCAAACAGGAGGTTAAAGGCACTGACTCTCCAAGTCGGGAGTGTGTTAGTAAAGCGTCTGGAATGTTGCACCCGAGTACCAGGGGACAAAAACTGAGATATATTGGAACATGTCTCCCGATCACACGGTTGATCATACTCTGGGTTCCACATGCATGTTTTAGCTGAAGGAAGAATCCCTTAAACCTGGAGAGTTGAGACCCGTGGAATGGGTACCATGCAATATGACTTCAAAGGGTCTTCATTTGCTCTCCGAACCTCTCCAATCCTATCACTGCTGCGTTTATGCCCCTGTACACACGCTTGATTCTCTTTCAGAGACATAGCAATCCATAGGTTTTAAGAAACTTACTAGTTATGTACATTCTTAGGTGTTTAATATGTGGTGTTGAGTACATTTCGTTGAGCAAGGAGTAGCTCTTGTCTATTACATATTTGGCTTAAAGAACTTTATCTGTGCTAATTTCAATCTCTGGTTTTATGCAGCACCCCAACTCACCTTTCCCCTTAAGCAAGCATAAGTTGGTTTTCTAAATTTGAGACCCTGTTCTGTTTTGTAATTCAGTTCCTGTGTGGCCAAGTGTACATTCCGTGTATTAGTGATATCTTATGATCTTTCTTTTTCTGTGTGACTTATTTCAGTTAGAATCATCATACCTGAATCCACTCTATGCTGCTACGGGCCTGATGACATAGATTTCATTGCTGAGTGATATTGCATTGTACGTAAGTAACACAACTTCTTTATCCATTTCTCATTTTGTGCGATATTGAACTTGTACCGTAAACGAGGTTCTTGTAAACAGAGCCATCCCAAACTTTGGGGTGGCTGTGTCCTTTTGATTTTAATTTCCCTAATCTATACGACCATAAGTGGAAGTGCCCTAGGCTCTGTTGCTTTGTTTTTTAGATGTTTCAGGAAACACCATACACATCTCCCCAGTGGCTGTTGGCAAATTACATCCCGCCCATCAGCGTAACAAGGCTCCCAGTTCTCCAGGGCCTGTCCTGCCTTTCTGGATTTTACACTTTTTTCAGATGGCCCTTTTGACCGGGGGGAAGTGAGACTTCATTGTAGTGCAGATTTCCTTTGCAAGCTTGCTTGGTTGGCCAAAAAGTGCGTATGCGTTTTTTCCTGAATATATTCAGGAAAAAACGCATACGCCCTTTTTGGCCAAGTGCATCATTGTCGACGTTCTGCCTCTTTTCCTATGCTTTAAATGCAATTCCAGTCTATCTCCTGAAATCGGTTTCCTGCAATTCTGCCCCGCTTTCAGTCCTCTTGGCAGCCTTACTTCAGTATATTTTTGGACGATAGCTGTCATTTATAACTCTGCAGGTTTGTGAATTACACTGCCCCTGAGCTCCTTTCTTCAACTCGCTTTCTTGTGAGCTGGCCGCAACACCGCAGGATTGCTTCAGGCCCTAATCTGGTTCCGACACAGCACGCTGAGCCTTTGGTTAATTCCTCTTCCTGGTGGGAAATGAGAGTTAAATTTGCCCGTCCAGACACCTTCAGCTAGTCTCTCATTTGTTCTCCCTATTCCTGTTCATCTTCCGCAGAAATTGCAAACTGGGCCAAACAGGAGGTTAAAGGCACTGACTCTCCATGTCGGGAGAGTGTTAGTAAAGCGTTTGGAATGTTGCACCCGAGTACCAGGGGTCGAAAACTGAGACATATTGGAACACGTCTCCCGATTACATGGTTGATCATACTCTGGGTTCCACATGCATATTTTAGCCGAAGGAAGAATCCCTTAAACCTGGAGAGTTGAGACCCGTGGATTGGGTACCATGCAATATGACTTCAAATGGTCTTCATTTGCTCACCGAACCTCTCCAATCCTATCACTGCTGCGTTTATGCCCCTGTACACACGCTTGATTCTCTTTCGGAGACATAGCAATCCATAGGTTTTAAGATACTTACTAGTCAGGTACATTCTTAGGCGTTTAATATGGGGTGTTGAGTCCATTTCGTTGAGCAAGGAGTAGCTCTTGTCTATTCCATATTTGGCTTAAGGAACTTTATCTGTGCTCATTTCAATGTCTGGTTTAATGCAGCACCCCAACTCACCTTTCCCCTTAAGCAACCATAAGTTGGTTTTCTAAATTTGAGACCCTGTTCTGTTTTGTAATTCAGTTCCTGTGTAGCCAAGTTTACATTCCGTGTATTAGTGATATCTTATGATGTTTCTTTTTCTGTGTGACTTATTTCAGTTAGAATCATCATACCTGAATCCACTCATTATGCTGCTACGGGCCTGATGATATAGATTTCATGGCTGAGTGATATTGCATTGTACGTAAGTACCACAACTTCTTTATCCATTTTTCACTTTCTGCGATATTGAACTTGTAACGTAAACGAGGTTCTTGTAAACAGAGCCGTCCCAAACTTTGGGGTGGCTGTGTCTTTTTGATTTTAATTTCCCTAAGCTATAGGACCATAAGTGGAAGTGCCCTAGGCTCTGTTGCTTTGTTTTTTAGATGTTTCAGGAAACACCATACACTTCTCCAGAGTGGCTGTTGGCAATTTACATCCCGCCCATCAGCATAACAAGGCTCCCAGTTCTCCATGGCCTGTCCTGCCTTTCTGGATTTTACACTTTTTTCAGGTGGCCCTTTTGCCCGGGGGGAAGTGAGACTTCATTGTAGTGCAGATTTCCTTTGCAAGCTTGCTTGGTTGGCCAAAAAGGGCGTATGCGTTTTTTCCTGAATATATTCAGGAAAAAACACATACGCCCTTTTTGGCCAAGTGCATAATTGTCGACGTTCTGCCTCTTTTCCTATGCTTTAAATGCAATTCCAGTCTACCTCCTGAAATTGGTTTCCTGCAATTATGCCTTGCTTTCAATGCCTCTTCATAGCCTTACCTCAATATATTTTTTGAAAATAGTTGGCCTTTATAACTCTGCAGTTTTTTGAATTGCAGTGGCCCTTTGCTCCATTTTTCAGCTCTTATTTTTGTGATCTTGCCTCATAACCACACGATTCCTTCAGGCCCTATTCTTCTTCTGGGACACCTTGCTGTGCCTTTGGTTTATTCTTCTTACTGATGTGAAATTAGAGTGACATGTGCCCATTGAAACTGCTACAGCTAGTTTCTCACTGGTTCCCCCTATTCCCATTCATCCTCCGCACTAACTGCAGACTGTGCGATACCAGAACTTAAAGGCATTGACTCTCCATGTGGGGATATTGTTAGTAAAGCGGCTGGAATGTCGATCCGGAGTCCCAGGAGAGGAAAAATGAGGTGCGTTTTAGAAACCTTTCCCGATCATATGGTATACCAGTCGCTGGGTTTCCCAAGCATGGTTTAGCTGTAGGAAGATTCCCTTCAACCTGGAGTGTTGGGACCCTTGGAATGAGTAGCATGAAGTATTGCATTAAACTTTTGGCAGTTGCTCACCAAAGCTCACCAATCCTCTCAGCCCCAAGTGTCCAGCCTTATGTCTTATCCAGCTGTGGGTTTATATGTGGTCAATCCAGGTTACATCACAGCCCCTGAGCGAATTTTGTAAGAATTTTTCTCTCTTTCATTGTTTCTGCGTTTTGTTTTTAAAATTTATTTCTATAATGGGGTTTAGCTCATTTTCACTGCTGTGTTTGTGCCGCTCTGCACACACTTGATTCCCTTATGGAGATATATCAATACATGGGTTTTAAGATTCTTATTACTCAGATATATTTCTCTGCGGTGTATAGGGTGTGTTGAGGCCAGTTCATTGAGCAAGGTGTGGATCTTGTCTAATATCTATTTGGTTTATTGAACGGTATCTGTGCTAATTTCAAACTCTGGTTTTATGCATCACCCCACCTCTCCTTTCCCCTTAAGCTGACATAAGTGTGTTTTCTACATGTGAGACACTGTTCTGTTCTGTAATTCATTTCTTGTGCAGCCATATTTACCCTCCCTCTATAAGTGATAGCTTATGATATGTTTCTTTTTCTGTTTGACTTATTTCAAGTAGTATTATCGGACCTAAATCCACTCTTTATCCTTCTACTAGCCTTATTACCTTGATTTCATGGTGAAGAGATATTCCATTGTACATAAGTACCACATCTTCTTTATCCATTGTTCTCTTTCCTGGGATATTTAAGGTGTACTGAAGTTGAGGTTCTTGTAAACAGAGTAGCCCTAAACTGTGGTGTGCTTGTGTCTTGTTGATTTTTAGACTTCCCTAGATATACTCCCATGATTGGAAGTGTCCTATGCTCTGTAGCTCTGTTTTTTAGATGATTTAGGAACCACCATACACTTCTCCAGAGTGGCTCTTGGCAGTTCACACACTGCCCATCAGCGTATAAAGGCTCCCTGTTCTCCATGGCCTGTCCTGCATTTCTGGTTTTTACAATTTTTTAGGATGGCCCTTTTGACCGGTGGGAAATGAGACTTCTTTGTTGTGCACATTTGCATTGCTTGCTTGCTTCGTTGCCCATAAAGTGCGTATGTGTTTTTTCCTGGATATAATCAGGAAAAAACGCATACGCCCTTTTGGGCCAACTGCATCATTGTCGAAATTCTGCCGCTTTTCATGTGCTTTAAAGACGAGTCCAATCTATCTCTTGAAATCTGTTTCTTGCAATTCTGTCTTGCATTCAGATCCTCTTCTTTGCCTTACCTCAACATAGTTTTGGACGTTAGTTTTCATTTATAACTCTGCAGGTTTGTGAATTGCAGTGACCCTGAGCTCCATTTTTTAAGTTGCTCTTTTGTGAGCTGGCCTCAAACCCGCAGGATTACTTCAGGCCCTATTTTGGCTCCGGCGAGGCGGGCTGAGCCTTTTTTCAATTCTTTTTCTTAATGGGAAATTAGAGTGATATGTGCCCGTCCAAACCCCTACAACTATTCTCTCATTGGTTCCCCCTCTTCCCGTTCATCCTCCTCACAATTTGCAAAATGTGTGAAACAGAAGTTGAAATGTGCTGATTCTCCAAGTGGGGAGATTCTAAGTAACGTGGCTGGAATGGTGAACAGGAGCACCAGGAGAGGATAAATGAGCTGCATTTTAGACACATCTCCCGATCACATGGTGTACAGTCCTCTGGGTTTTCCATGCATGTTTTAGCTGTAGGAAGATCCCTTGAACCTGCAGATTTGGGACCCATTGAATGGGTACCAGGTAGTATTACTTTAAAGGGTGTGCATTTCCTCACCCAACCTCACATTTCTCTTAGTGCAAACAGTTTCCAGCCTTATGTCTCATCCTGCTGTGGGTCTAGATGTGTTCAATCCATGTTGCATCACCGTCCCTGAGGAAAAGTTGTAAGAGGTTTTCTCTGTCTCTCTGTCGTTTATTTTTTTCAATTTATTACTATATTGGTTACAGCTGATTTTCAAAGCTCTGTTTCTTGCTGCTGTACATCCACTTGATTCACGTACAGAGAGACATCAGTAAATTCTTTTTCAGATTCTTACCAGTCGTATATATTCTTTTCCGGTGACTTGAGTGTGCTGAGTGCAGTTCTTTTAGCTACCGTGTAGGCCTTGTTGATTATCAGTTTGGTATTTGGAATGGTATCTTTGCTAATTTCAACCTCCTGGATGATGCCTCACCCCTCCCCACCTTTCCCGTTTAGCAGCCTTATGCGTGTTTTCTACATATTTGACTATGTTTTTGTTTTGTAATTTATTTCATGTGTAGCCATTTTGGATTCCACCTTTAAGTGATATCTTATGATAAGTGTCTTTTTCTTTTTGAATTATGTCACTTAGATCATACGTAACTCCTCCGGAGTTGTTACAACTGGCCATATTTCATTGATTTCCAGGCTGAATAATATTCCACTCTACCTAAGTACCACATCTCTATCCATTTTTTCCCTCCAGAGACATTTAAGTTATATCCTAGTCGAGGATCTTTTAAACAGAGAGGGGGTAAACATTGGGGTGCCTGTGTCCTCTCAATTTTTGTTTTTCCCAAGATATACACCCATGAGTGCAAGTGCCCTATGCTCTGTAGCTCATTTTTTAGATGCTTTAGTAAACACAATACACTTCTCCAGAATGGCCGTTGGCAATATACATTTCCACTATAAGTCTCACAGGGCTCCCTCTTCTCCTTGCCCTGTCCTGCATTTCTGTTGTTTACGCTTTATGAGGATGGCTCTTCTGACTGATGCGAAGTGATATCTTTTGTAGTATTGACTTCCAGTGCCCACCTGTTTGGTTGGCTAAAAAGTGTATGCCCTTTTCTTGAATATATACAGAAAAAAACGCATACACCCTTTTTGGCCAACTGCAATGTTGGCAATGTTCAGCTCCTTTTCTTGTGCTTAATGGCGAGTCCTTTCTACCTCCTCAAATCCCTTTCCTGCCATTCTCCCTTGCTTACAAGTCCTTTTCTCTGACTTTCCTCAAGACATTTTTCAGTGATGGATATTTTCAACTCTGTAGTTTCGTGAATTTTACTGCCCCTGAGTTCCATTGTTCAACTTGTGTTTATGGGAACTGGCCACAAAGCAGAGGGATTTCCTCAAGACCTATACTGTTTCCATGGGCAACCCTAGCCTTTGGTCAATTCGTCTTCCTGATTGGAAATTAGAGTGACATGGGCCTGTCTGAACACCTAGGACTTGTCTCTCATTGTTCCTCATCCTTCCGCTTCATCCTCTGGACAAATTCCAAACTGTACGCAACAGGATGTTGACAGTGCTGACATCTCCAAGTGGGGAGACTGTTAGTAAAGACGCTGGAGGGGTGAACCCGAGCACCAGGAGATGAGGAGATGAGATGCCTTTTCCAAACTCTTCCCGATCAGACGGTATACCATCCTCTGGGTGTGACAGACATGTTTTAGCAGTAGGAAGAGTCCCATTCATGTAAGGAGAACACCAGGGCTTTTTCAAAATCAGTGTCTCCCCGAAACCCAAACTGGGGAATTTTTTAAGCTACGGCTACACATATGTTCATTAAGGGCCTTGGGAAGTAGGCAGAGTCCAAACTTTAGATGATTGAAGTCTTCAGGGTCAGAAGCACTCACCACCAGCTTCCCTTAGGTTACACTTTAACTGTCATTGATAGATGATGTCAATAAAAATATCTATTCTTTTTCAGATTGTTTCCCCTTATAGCTTATTGCAAAATGTTGAGTGTAGTTCCCTGTGCTATCCAGTAGTTCCTTGTTGATGATCTATTTTATACATAGCAGTGTGTATGTGTTAATCCCAAACTGTTAATTTATCCCTCCTCCCACCTTTCCCCTTTGGTAATAATAAATTATAAGATTTTATACTTCTCAGAAATGGGGGAGCTGAAAGAGAGGTATCATTTTCAATGGAAAAGCATTTAAAACAAGATTGAAGCTTTAACCAAGATTATTAGATGTACATCCTTGGAAAGAAATCACTTCGTTTCTCTAATATTGACCTGACAAATAAGACAAACCTTTTCACTGAACTTGCTTATAATAAAGTGATGGAAATATCAAATGGAAGTGTTAGAAACATCTTATTTTACCTGAGCCTTATACACTGTTCTATGTTAACTACAGTTTGGCTCACACATCTGTTCATTGAGGTTACAATAGTCTCAATTTCTGTTACTGATCCTCCAGAGTGGACCCCAACAAGTGTCCCCCTGCCCAGTGTCATTGGGGCCAACAGATCGAGACTGAGTTTGGTTCACAAGCAAAGGAAACTTTATATTTTGATCAGAGAATGGAGAGGTGAGAGCATGCGCTACCCCGTGGGCTGTGGGCTGGGCTGCTGTGTAGAGATCCTGTCAGAGTCAGTGGGAGGGAGGGGGCGGAGCTCTCGAGGGCCGGGTTGGCTGCAGCTCAGGCTCTATATCGCGGAGTCTGCACTGGGCCCCAGGAGCTGAGGTGTCGTCCCACCCATTCTGCACTAGGAAATCTGGTCTGAAGTGCCGGGTGTGGAACCTCTGCATGCGGGACCCTAGGAGCACATGAAATTAGACAAAGCACAAAGGATAAAAACGGTTAGACTTGACTTTATTGCCCAGATTCTATTTTTATCTCCCAGGGATTTTTAATGGGCTTTGCTGGGGACAAACCCCTCCTCTGCCTTTTGTCCCGTTCCTCATTCTTGGAGTGCTGAGGGTGCAGACCCTTCTTCTGTAACTGCTGAGTGCTGAGCTGGGAGCCCTCATACCCGGGGGCGAGGGTCAGAGCTTCTCCCCAGCAGCCTCTGGGTGACGTTGATTGTCCCCAGGCCCCCTGCCTCCCTGCTCGTCCACCTGAGCACCAGCATTGGAAGTGTTATAGATTCTAATGACCTTTAAGGGTCCAGGAAAGAGATGTGCAGAGACGCTGTGGGGGCCGGTTTCATCCCGCCCCACATTTGTTCGGCCACCTTAGGCTGACCGTTTCTGCCAGCCTAGATGCTCTGACCAGTAGTCTGCGCTTTCTTCAATTAGGCCCCTGAATTAACGTACAAACAGCACCAGGTGTCAGAGCCCTGCCCGCTCAACTCCCAGACAGTCCAGGGTCAGTGGTGATCAAGGACCATGATGGCCACTGAGTCAACAGCCTTTTGAAGTAAACAGGAGTCCAGCCAGTCTCATTGGCCACCATCATCATGGTGTCTGTAGGCTTTTCTATGGTGACAGTGTGATATACGGTTCCCCCGCCAAGATTATTAGCTCCCCTCTGGGTGCAGTAAGTCCTGCAAGCAGTAGTCTACTCTTTTGGGACACACTCTTGTTGTTTTATGAGAGAAACTCCAGGTCAAGTGATGTTCACATGAGCCGTCATGGTGCCCTGTTGCCCCCGGTTATCTCTCTGGATGTTGGAGTTGGAAGGCCTCCTCACTCGAGGTTGGTGTGCCCACAGAGCAAACCCTGCAACTTCAGGGCATGGTTGGTGGTTAGGATCACCACGTGGGGTCCTTTTCCCTTAGGAGGGAGGTGGCCTTTGGGGCTGCTGATTTCCAGGTTTTTAGATACCGCCAGTATCTTGGCCAGATGTGGCAGTGGGACAAGCCCCTTGGTGACCGTAGTTTATCCTACCTGGATGGCATTCTTGCATTGTTCCATTTCAAGTGGTCCCAGTTTTTGCACTAATTCTCCAATGGCGATTCACCTTTCACCGGGAATGTAAAGGTCAAAGGGTTTAGCTAAATTAGGGAGTTCCAGGGCAAGGGTCTGAATTGGCTGCTCTTTCCATTCTTGAAAGGCCACTTCTGGATTCTATTCAAAAGGATCATCATCTTTTCCTTTCAGTGTTTCATATAGAGGCCCAGCTAGTAGACTGTAGTTAGGGATCCAGAAGCAGCAAACCCTGGCCTCCCCAGGAACCCCTAAGCTGTCTTCTAGTTTTAGAAAGGGGTAAGGCTGAAAATGGTTTCTTTCCTTTCCTGGGATGGGCTTCTCCGACCTTCTGTGAGAATGAAGCCCAGGCAGGTCACCGCAGTCTGTGATATTTGAGCTTTTTCTTGGACAACTTCTATCCTTTATTGGCTTGGTAGTTCAGAGGCCTCCTTAGTAGGGCTGGCGATCAGAATGTCGTCTGCGTACTGAAGGAGGGTTTCCTTTTCCAGAGGTAGAACTTTTAGGTCTTTAGCTAAGCTTTCCCCAAAGATGGTGTGGGAATTTTTGCACCCTTGGGGCAAGACGGCCCGGAAGTATTGTTTTAGTTGTATGTTGAGTCCTGCCACTCACAAGCCACAATTTCTTGTGACTCTGGGACGAATGGAATACAAAAGAAGGCATCATTGAAGACTAATACAGAATACCATGTCCTGGTGGTTGGTAGAATGACCAGCAGGGTGTAGGAATTAGGAGCAGCTGGAGGTATATCCTCGGTGGCTTCACTGACTGTCCTGACATCCTTTACCAGGTCCCCAGCAGCCCATGGGGCTCTCGTGGTCAGACCAATCCCAGAATATGGAGCTCACCTGGGCAGGTACCCCACCCCCACCCCAGCCCACGGGGCTCTCGTGGTCAGGCCCCTGCCAGGATACAGAGCTACCCTTGCAGGTACCGTGGCAGGGCTGGGCACACAGGAACCGTGCACATAGCCCTCATTGCAGAGCACCCCCAGCTCACCTGTCGCTCAGAGCTGACACAGAGCACCTCAGAGCAGGACTTGAACTAACAAACAGCAGCTGTGACAGGTCTGTGACCCTGGGCATCACTCTGTGCGGCCTCCCTCCACCTGGTCTTCCAGAGACTTCCACTGCACCCGGGGCACCAGGCCTCTGTCTCCAACCACCACCCACCCCTCCTCTCCCTGACTCCTGGGTTCCTCTCATTAGGAGAGGGTTTTCTTGAAGTTGTCTCCCACTCATGGGCCAGATAAAATGATTAGAAAACAAGCCAAAGCTGCAGCCCCTTGTCTATCCTGACTCTCAGGAGCCCACACCTGTTCCTTGGACCTGGCCGGTTCAGCAAGTTCCATTTTCTGCAACTGTGAGCCCCTGAGGGGTGATGATTGGCTGACCTGGGCAGCCTTACCGTGCCGGCCAGCCCTCCCCAGGTGTGCCTGGGTTGAGATCAATATAAATACAACTCCAGGCAGCAAGAGCCCCTGCAGCCATGCCTGACGCCATTTTCTCTGCCCTATCAGCAGTCTCGGGGCTGGGCTGGTGGGAGGGAGTGAGAGGCCACGGCTTTGTGGGTGGCCCAGTGTGAGTGGGGCTCTGCTGGACTTTCTGCAGCAGTTGCCAGGCTGCCACCTGCTAAAGAAGAGGATGTGTCACCTATACCTGCTGCTGGAATTTCTCCCTGGGCAGAGGTGAGGAAGGAAAAAAGCAGTGGGGGCAGGGACAGGACGGGTATCTCAGGCAGGGAAATGGAAATCTTCCAGAAGAGCACCCAGGGCCAGGACCATCCTGGCTGGCCTGCAGGCACCAAGTCGGCCGGCATGCTGTCACTCGTGTGGCTCTATGGCCCTTCCTCTAGGCTTTCAAGTCCTTGTATATATTCAGGTGTTTTACCTGGGACGGGTGGGAATAGTGCAGCAGCAACTGGCCTGGGGCTCAGCTCACGTTTACTCACAGATGTCTCGGCACGGTGCCCCAGCTTTGCAATGAGGACGCTTGTTGCGTGGGGGCTGCTGGCTGAATGGGAGATGATTCCCCACCATTGACCAACTTCAGAATTGTTTACAACTGGAGCAAGTGCCCTGATACGGTTTTCCTCTGAGGAACTGGTGGGTTCTGTGTTTTTTTTCTCTTTTTCGTTTTTGGTTCAAGGTAGATTTTATTCCTCTTTTTTGTATTTACAGATATAAGCATGGAAATAATTTATTCATATAAATACATGTATGTGAAGGGAATAATTGTTTTTTCTGTTTTATTTTTTAAATTTTCTTTTTAATTTTGAATTTTATTTTATATTTTTATACAGCAGGTTCTTATTGGTTATCTAGTTTATACATATAAATGTATACATGCCAATCCCAGTCTCTCAACTCCTCCCACCACCACCCCCCCAACAGCTTTCCCCCCTTGTTGTCCATACGTTTGTTGTCTACATGTGTTGCTCTATTTATGCCTTGCAAAATGGTTAACCTGTACAGTTTTTCTAGGTTCCACATATATGCAAGAATATACAAGATTTGTTTTTCTCTTTCTGACTTACTTCACTCTGTATGACACTCTCTAGATCCATCGACGTCTCTACAAATGACCCAATTTCATTCCTTTTCATGGCTTAGTAATATTCCATTTTATATATGTACCACAGCTTTATGCATTCGTCTGTCTGTGGGCATTTAGGTTGCTTCCATTACCTCGATATTGTAAAGAGTGATGCAATGAACATTGCGGTGAATGTCTCTTTTTGATTTATGGTTTTGTCTGGTTATATGTTCAGTAGTGGGATTGCTGTATCATATGGTAATTCTATTGTTAGTTTCTTAAGAAACTCCATATTGTTCTCCATAGTGACTGTATCAATTTATATTCCCAACAATAGTGGAAGAGGGTTCCTTTTCTCCACACCCTTTCCAGCATTTTTTGTTTGTAGATTTTCTGATGATGCCAATTCTACCAGGTGTGAGGTGATACCTCATTGTTGAGTCCATTTCCTTGAGCAAGGGGTAGGTCTTGTCTATTACATATTTAGCTTATGGAACGGTATCTGTGCTAATTTCAAACTCTGGTTTTATGCAGCACCCCAACTCACCTTCCCCCTTAAGCAAGCATAAGTTGTTTTTCTAAACATGAGACCCTGTTCTGTTTTGTAATTCAGTTCATGTGTAGCCAAGTTCTCATTCCATGTATTAGTGGTATCTTATGATGTTTCTTTTTCTGTGTGACTTTTTTCACTTAGAATCACCATGCCTCAATCCACTCATTATGCTGGTACGGGCCTGGTGACATAGTTTTCATTGCTGAGAGGTATTCTGTTGTACGTAAGTACCGCAACATCTTTATCCATTATTTGCTCTCTGGCATATTTAACTTGTGCTGCAGAAGAGGTTCCTGTAAACAGAGCCATCCCAAATTTTGGGGTGGCTGTGTCTTTTTGATTTTAATTTCCCTAAGCTATAGGACCATAAGTGGAAGTGCCCTAGGCTCTGTTGCTTTGTTTTTTAGATGTTTCAGGAAACACCATACACTTCTCCCTAGTGGCTGTTGGCAATTTACATCCCGCCCATCAGCATAACAAGGCTCCCAGTTCTCCATGGCCTGTCCTGCCTTTCTGGATTTTACACTTTTCTCAGATGGCCCTTTTGACCGGGGGGATGTGAGACTTCATTGTAGTGCAGATTTCCTTTGCAAGCTTGCTTGGTTGGCCAAAAAGTGCGTATGCGTTTTTTCCTGAATATATTCAGGAAAAAACGCATACGCCCTTTTTGGCCAAGTGCATCATTGTCGACGTTCTGCCTCTTTTCCTATGCTTTAAAGGCAATTCCAGTCTACCTCCTGAAATCGGTTTCCTGCAATTCTGCCCCGCTTTCAAGTCCTCTTGGCAGCCTTACTTCAGTATATTTTTGGACGATAGCTGTCATTTATAACTCTGCAGGTTTGTGAATTACAGTGCCCCTGAGCTCCTTTCTTCAACTCGCTTTCTTGTGAGCTGCCCGCAACACCGCAGGATTGCTTCAGGCCCGAATCTGGTTCCGGCACGGCACGCTGAGCCTTTGGTTAATTCCTCTTCCTGGTGGGAAATGAGAGTTAAATTTGCCGGTCCAGACACCTCCAGCTAGTGTCTCATTGGTTCTCCATATTCCTGTTCATCTTCCACAGAAATTGTAAACTGGGCCAAACAGGAGTTTAAAGGCACTGACTCTCCAAGTTGGGAGAGTGTTAGTAAAGCGTCTGGAATGTTGCACCAGAGTACCAGGGGACGAGAACTGAGACATATTGGAACACGTCTCCCGATCACACGGTTGATCATACTATGGATTCCACATGCATGTTTTAGGTGAAGGAAGAATCCCTTAAACCTGGAGAGTTGAGACCCGTGGAATGGGTACCATGCAATATGACTTCAAAGGATCTTCATTTGCTCACCGAAACTCTCCAATCCTATCACTGCTGTGTTTATGTCCCTGTACACACACTTGATTCTCTTTCGGAGACATAGCAATCCATACGTTTTAAGATACTTACTAGTCAGGTACATTCTTAGGCGTTTAATATGGGGTGTTGAGTCCATTTCGTTGAGCAAGGAGTAGCTCTTGTCTATTACATATTTGGCTTAAGGAAATTTATATGTGCTCACTTCAATCTCTGGTTTTATGCAGAACCCCAACTCACCTTTCCCCTTAAGCAAGCATGTTGGTTTTCTAAATTTGTGACCCTGTTCTGTTTTGTAATTCAGTTCCTGTATAGCCAAGTTTACATTCCGTGTATTAATGATATCTTATGATGTTTCTTTTTCTGTGTGACTTATTTCAGTTAGAATCATCATACATGAATCCACTCATTATGCTGCTATGAGTCTGATGACATAGATTTCATTGCTGAGTGATATTGCATTGTACGTAAGTACCACAACTTCTTTATCCATTTTTCACTTTCTGCAATATTGAACTTGTCTCAAAAACGAGGTTCTTGTAAATAGAGCCATCCCAAACTTTGGGGTGGCTGTGTCTTTTTGATTTTAATTTCCCTAAGCTATAGGACCATAAGTGGAAGTGCCCTAGTCTCTTTTGCTTTGTTTTTTAGATGTTTCAGGAAACACCATACACTTCTCCCGAGTGGCTGTTGGCAATTTACATCCCGCCCATCAGCATAACAAGGCTCCCAGTTCTCCAGGGCCTTTCGTGCCTTTCTGGATTTTACACTTTTTTCAGGTGGCCCTTTTGACCGGGGGGAAGTGAGACTTCATTGTAGTGCAGATTTCCTTTGCAAGCTTGCTTGGTTGGCCAAAAAGGGCGTATGCGTTTTTTCCTGAATATATTCAGGAAAAAACGCATACGCCCTTTTTGGCCAAGTGCATCATTGTCGACGTTCTGCCTCTTTTCCTATGCTTTAAATGCAATTCCAGTCTACCTCCTGAAATCGGTTTCCTGCAATTCTGCCCCGCTTTCAAGTCCTCTTGGCAGCCTTACTTCAGTATATTTTTGGACGATAGCTGTCATTTATAACTCCGCAGGTTTGTGAATTACAGTGCCCCTGAGTTCCTTTGTTCAACTCGCTTTCTTGTGAGCTGGCCGCAACACCGCAGGATTGCTTCAGGCACTAATCTGGTTCCGGCACGGCACGCTGAGCCTTTGGTTAATTCCTCTTCCTGGTGGGAAATGAGAGTTAAATTTGCCCGTCCAGACAACTCCAGCTAGTCTCTCATTGGTTCTCCCTATTCCTGTTCATCTTCCTCAGAAATTGCAAACTGTGCCAAACAGGAGGTTAAAGGCACTGACTCTCCAAGTCGGGAGAGTGTTAGTAAAGCATCTGGAATGTTGCACCCGAGTACCAGGGGACGAGAACTGAGACATATTGGAACACGTCTCCCGATCACACGGTTGATCATACTCTGGGTTCCACATGCATGTTTTAGTTGAAGGAAGAATCCCTTAAACCTGGAGAGTTGAGACCCGTGGAATGGGTACCATGCAATATGACTTCAAAGGTTTTTCATTTGCTCACCAAACCTCTGCAATCCTATCACTGCTGCGTTTATACCCCTGTACACATGCTTGATTCTCTTTTGGAGACATAGCAATCCATAGCTTTTAAGATACTTACTAGTCAGGTACATTCTTAGGCGTTTAATATGGGGTGTTGAGTCCATTTCGTTGAGCAAGGAGTAGCTCTTGTGTATTACATATTTGGCTTAAGGAACTTTATCTGTGCTCATTTCAATCTCTGGTTTTATGCAGCACCCCAACTCACCTTTCCCCTTAAGCAAGCATAAGTTGGTTTTCTAAATTTGAGACCCTGTTGTGTTATGTAATCCAGTTCCTGTGTAGCCAAGTTTACATTCCGTGTATTAGTGATATCTTATGATGTTTCTTTTTCTGTGTGACTTATTTCAGTTAGAAGCATCATACGTGAATCCACTCATTATGCTGCTACGGGCCTGATGACATAGATTTCATTGCTGAGTGATATTGCATTGTACGTAAGTACCACAACTTCTTTATCCATTTTTCACTTTCTGCGATATTGTACTTGTACCGTAAACAAGGTTCTTGTAAACAGAGCAGTCCCAAACTTTGGGGTGGCTGTGTCTTTTTGATTTTAATTTCCCTAAGCTATAGGACCATAAGTGGAAGTGCCCTAGGCTCTGTTGCTTTGTTTCTTAGATGTTTCAGGAAACACCATACACTTGTCCTGAGTCGCTGTTGGCAATATACATCCCGCCCATCAGCATAACAAGTCTCCCAGTTCTCCATGGCCTGTCCTGCCTTTCTGGATTTTACACTTTTTTCAGATGGCCCTTTTGACCGGGGGGAAGTGAGACTTCATTGTAGTGCAGATTTCCTTTGCTAGCTTGCTTGCTTGGCCAAAAAGGGCGTATGCGTTTTTTCCGGAAAAAACTCATACGCCCTTTTTGGCCAAGTGCATCATTGTGAACGTTCTGCCTCTTTTCCTATGCTTTAAATGCAATTCCAGTCTACCTCCTGAAATTGGTTTCCTGTAATTCTGCCCCGCTTTCAAGTCCTCTTGGCAGCCTTACTTCAGTATATTTTTGGACGATAGCTGTCATTTATAACTCTGCAGGTTTGTGAATTACAGTGCCCCTGAGCTCCTTTCTTCAACTCGCTTTCTTGTGAGCTGGCCGCCACACCGCAGGATTGCTTCAGGCCCTAATCTGGTTCCGCCACAGCACGCTGAGCCTTTGGTTAATTCCTCTTCCTGGTGGGAAATGAGAGTTAAATTTGCCCGTCCAGACACCTCCAGCTAGTGTCTCATTGGTTCTCCCTATTCCTGTTCATCTTCCACGGAAATTGCAAACTGGGCCAAACAGGAGGTTAAAGGCACTGACTCTCCAAGTCGGGAGAGTGTTAGTAAAGCGTCTGGAATGTTGCACCCTAGTACCAGGGGACGAGAACTGAGATATATTGGAACACGTCTCCCGATCACACGGTTGATCATACCCTGGGTTCCACATGCATGATTTAGCTGAAGGAAGAATCCCTTAAACCTGGAGAGTTGAGACCCGTGGAATTGGTACCATGCAATATGACTTCAAAGCGTCTTCATTTGCTCACCGAACCTCTCCAATCCTATCACTGCTGCGTTTATGCCCCTGTACACACGCTTGATTCTCTTTCGGAGACATAGCGATCCATAGGTTTTAAGATACTTACTAGTCAGGTACATTCTTAGGCGTTTAATATGGGGTGTTGAGCCTATTTCGTTGAGCAAGGAGTAGCTCTTGTCTATTCCATATTTAGCTTAAGGAACTTTATCTGTGCTCATTTCAATCTCTGGTTTTATGCAGCACCCCAACTCACCTTTCCCCTTAAGAAAGCATAAGTTGGTTTTCTAAATTTGAGACCCTGTTCTGTTTTGTAATCCAGTTCCTGTGTAGCCAAGTTTACATTCCGTGTATTAGTGATATCTTATGATGTTTCTTTTTCTGTGTGACTTATTTCAGTTAGAATCATCATACCTGAATCCACTCATTATGCTTCTACGGGCCTGATGACATAGATTTCATTGCTGAGTGATATTGCATTGTATGTAAGTACCACAACTTCTTTATCCATTTTTCGCTTTCTGCGAAATTGAACTAGTACCGTAAACGAGGTTCTTGTAAACAGAGCCGTCCCAAATTTTGGGGTGGCTGTGTCTTTTTTATTTTAATTTCCCTAAGCTATAGGACCATAAGTGGAAGTGCCCTAGGCTCTGATGCTTTGTTTTTTAGATGTTTCAGGAAACACCATATACTTCTCCCCAGTGACTGTTGGCAATTTACATACCGCCCATGAGCATAAGAAGGCTCCCAGTTCTCCATGGCCTGTCCTGCCTTTCTGGATTTTACACTTTTTTCAGATGGTCCTTCTGACCGGGAGCGAGGTTAGACTTCAATGTAGTGCAGATTTCCTTTGCAAGCTTGCTTGGTTGGCCAAAAATGGCGTATGCGTTTTTTCCTGAATATATTCAGGAAAAAATGCATACGCCCTTTTTGGCCAAGTGCATCATTGTGGACGTTCTGCCTCTTTTCCTATGCTTTAAATGCAATTCCAGTCTACCTCCTGAAATCGGTTTCCTGCAATTCTGCCCCGCTTTCAAGTCCTCTTGGCAGCCTTACTTCAGTATATATTTGGACGATAGCTGTCATTTATAACTCTGCAGGTTTGTGAATTACAGTGCCCCTGAGCTCCTTTCTTCAACTCGCTTTCTTGTGAGCTGGCCGCAACACCGCAGGATTGCTTCAGGCCCTAATCATGTTCCGGCACGGCACGCTGAGCCTTTGGTTAATTCCTCTTCCTGGTGGGAAATAAGAGTTAAATTTGCCCGTCCAGACACCTCCAGCTAGTCTCTCATTGGTTCTCCCTATTCCTGTTCATCTTCCGCAGAAATTGCAAACTGGTCCAAACAGAAGGTTAAAGGCACTGACTCTCCAAGTCGGGAGAGCTTTAGTAAAGCGTCTGGAATGTTGCACCCGAGTACCAGGGGACGAGAACTGAGACATATTTGAACACGTCTCCCGATCACATGGTTGATCATCCTCCGGGTTCCACATGCATAATTTAGCTGAAGGAAGAATCCCTTAAACCTGGAGAGTTGAGACCCGTGGAATTGGTACCATGCAATATGACTTCAAAGCGTCTTCATTTGCTCACCGAACCTCTCCAATCCTATCTCTGCTGCGTTTATGCCCCTGTACACACGCTTGATTCACTTTCGGAGACATAGCGATCCATAGGTTTTAAGATACTTACTAGTCAGGTACATTCTTAGGCGTTTAATATGTGGTGTTGAGCCTATTTCGTTGAGCAAGGAGTAGCTCTTGTCTATTCCATATTTGGCTTAAGGAACTTTATCTGTGCTCATTTCAATCTCTGGTTTTATGCAGCACCCCAACTCACCTTTCCCCTTAAGAAAGCATAAGTTGGTTTTCTAAATTTGAGACCCTGTTCTGTTTTGTAATCCAGTTCCTGTGTAGCCAAGTTTACATTCCGTGTATTAGTGATATCTTATGATGTTTCTTTTTCTGTGTGACTTATTTCAGTTAGAATCATCATACCTGAATCCACTCATTATGCTTCTACGGGCCTGATGACATAGATTTCATTGCTGAGTGAATTTGCATTGTATGTAAGTACCACAACTTCTTTATCCATTTTTCGCTTTCTGCGAAATTGAACTTGTACCATAAACGAGGTTCTTGTAAACAGAGCCGTCCCAAACTTTGGGGTGGCTGTGTCTTTTTTATTTTAATTTCCCTAAGCTATAGGACCATAAGTGGAAGTGCCCTAGGCTCTGATGCTTTGTTTTTTAGATGTTTCAGGAAACACCATATACTTCTGCCCAGTGACTGTTGGCAATTTACATACCGCCCATGAGCATAAGAAGGCTCCCAGTTCTCCATGGCCTGTCCTGCCTTTCTGGATTTTACACTTTTTTCAGATGGTCCTTCTGACCGGGAGCGAGGTTAGACTTCAATGTAGTGCAGATTTCCTTCGCAAGCTTGCTTGGTTGGCCAAAAAGGGCGTATGCGTTTTTCCTGAATATATTCAGGAAAAAATGCATATGCCCTTTTTGGCCAAGTTCATCATTGTCAACTTACTGCCTCTTTTCCTATGCTTTAAATGCAATTCCAGTCTACCTCCTGAAATCGGTTTCCTGCAATTCTGCCCCGCTTTCAAGTCCTCTTGGCAGCCTTATTTCAGTATATTTTTGGACGATAGCTGTTATTTATAACTCTGCAGGATTGTGAATTACAGTGCCCCTGAGCTCCTTTCTTCAACTCGCTTTCTTGTGAGCTGGCCGCAACACCGCAATATTGCTTCAGGCCCTAATCTGGTTCCGGCACGGCACGCTGAGCCTTTGGTTAATTCCTCTTCCTGGTGGGAAATGAGAGTTAAATTTTCCCGTCCAGACACCTCCAGCTAGTCTCTCATTGGTCCTCCCTATTCCTGTTCATCTTCCGCAGAAATTGCAAACTGGGCCAAATAGGAAGTTAAAGGCACTGACTCTCCAAGTCGGGAGAGTGTTAGTAAAGTGTCTGGAATGTTGCACCCGAGTACCAGGGGACGAAATCTGAGACATATTTGAACACGTCTCCTGATCACACGGTTGATCATACTCTGGGTTCCACATGCGTGTTTCAGCTGAAGGAAGAATCCCTTAAACCTGGAGAGTTGAGACCCGTGGAATGAGTACCATGCAATACGACTTCAAAGGGTCTTCGTTTGCTCACCGAACCTCTCCAATCCTGTCACTGCTGCGTTTATGCCCCTGTACACACGCTTGATTCTCTTTTGGAGACATAGCAATCCATAGGTTTTAAGATACTTACTAGTCAGGTACATTCTTAGGCGTTTAATATGGGGTGTTGAGTCCATTTCATTGAGCAAGGAGTAGCTCTTGTCTATTACATATTTGGCTTAAAGAACTTTATCTGTGATCATTTCAATCTCTGGTTTTATGCAGCACCCCAACTCATCTTTCCTCTTAAGCAAGCATAAGTTGCTTTTCTAAATTTGAGACCCTGTTCTCTTTTGTAATCCAGTTCCTGTGTAGCCAAGTTTACATTCCATGTATTAATGATATCTTATGATGTTTCTTTTTCTGTGTGACTTATTTCAGTTAGATTCATCATACCTGAATCCACTCATTATGCTGCTACGGGCCTGATGACCTAGATGTCATTGCTGAGTGATATTGCATTGTACGTAAGTACCACAACTTCTTTATCCATTTTTCGCTTTCTGCGATATTGAACTTGTACCGTAAACGAGGTTCTTGTAAACAGAGCCGTCCCAAAATTTGGGGTTGCTGTGTCTTTTTGATTTTAATTTCCCTAAGCTATAGGACCATAAGTGGAAGTACCCTAGGCTCTGTTGCTTTGCTTTTTAGATGTTTCAGGAAACACCATACACTTCTCCCGAGTGGCTGTTGGCAATATACATCCCACGCATCAGCATAACAAGGCTCCCAGTTCTCCATGGCCTGTCCTGCCTTTCTGGATTTTACACATTTTTCAGATGGCCATTTTGACCTGGGGGAAGTGAGACTTCATTGTAGTGCAGATTTCCTTTGCAAGCTTGCTTGGTTGGCCAAAAAGGGCGTATGCGTTTTTTCCTGAATATATTCAGGAAAAAACGCATACGCCCTTTTTGGACAAGTGCATCATTGTCGACGTTCTTCCTCTTTTCCTATGCTTTAAATGCAATTCCAGTCTACCTCCTGAAATCGGTTTCCTGCAATTCTGCCCCGCTTTCAAGTCCTCTTGGCAGCCTTACTTCAGTATATTTTTGGACGATAGCTGTCATTTATAACTCTGCAGGTTTGTGAATTACAGTGCCCCTGAGCTCCTTTCTTCAACTCGCTTTCTTGTGAGCTGGCCGCAACACCGCAGGATTGCTTCAGGCCCTAATCTGGTTCCGGCACGGCACGCTGAGCCTTTGGTTAATGCCTCTTCCTGGTGGGAAATGAGAGTTAAATTTGCCCGTCCATACACCTCCAGCTAGTCTCTCATTGGTTCTCCCTATTCCTGTTTATCTTCCGCGGAATTTGCAAACTGGGCCAAACAGGAGGTTAAAGGCACTGACTCTCCAAGTCGGGAGAGTGTTAGTAAAGCGTCTGGAATGTTGCACCCGAGTACCAGCGGACGAAAATTGAGACATATTGGAACACGTCTCCCGATCACATGGTTGATCATACTCTGGGTTCCACATGCATGTTTCAGCTGAAGGAAGAATCCCTTAAAGCTGGAGAGTTGACACCCGTGGAATGGGTACCATGCAATATGACTTCAAAGGGTCTTCATTTGCTCACCGAACCTCTCCAATCCTATCACTGCTGCGTTTATGCGCCTGTACTCACGCTTGATTCTCTTTCAGAGACATAGCAATCCATTGGTTTTAAGATACTTACTAGTCAGGTACATTCTTAGATGTTTAATATGGGGTGTTGAGTCCATTTCGTTGAGCAAGGAGTACCTCTTGTCTATTACATATTAGTCTTAAGGGACTTTATCTGTGCTCATTTCAATCTCTGGTTTTATGCAGCACCCCAACTCACCTTTCCCCTTAAGCAAGCAAAAGTTGGTTTTCTAAATTTGAGACCCTGTTCTGTTTTGTAATTCAGTTCCTGTGTAGCCAAGTTTACATTCCGTGTATTAGTGATATCTTATGATGTTTCTTTTTCTGTGTGACTTATTTCAGTTAGAATCATCATACTTGAACCCACTCATTTTCTGCTACAGCCCTGATGACGTAGATTTCATTGCTGAGTGATAGTGCATTGTACGTAAGTACCACAAATACTTTATCCATTTTTCACTTTCTGCGATATTGAACTTGTACCGTAAACGAGGTTCTTGTAAACAGAGCCGTCCCAAACTTTGGGGTGGGTGTGTCTTTCTGATTTTAATTTCCATAAGCTATAGGACCATAAGTGGAAGTGCCCTAGGCTCTGTTGCTTTGTTTTTTAGATGTTTCAGGAAACACCATACACTTCTCCCGGGTGGCTGTTGGCAATTTACATCCCGCCCATCAGCATAACAAGGCTCCCAGTTCTCCATGGCCTGTCCTGCCTTTCTGGATTTTACACTTTTTTCAGATGGCCCTTTTGACTGGGGGGAAGTGAGACTTCATTGGAGTGCAGATTTCCTTTGCAAGCTTGCTTCGTTGGCCAAAAACGGCGTATGCTTTTTTTCCTGAATATATTCAGGAAAAAACGCATAGGCCCTTTTTGGCCAAGTGCATCATTGTCGACGTTCTGCCACTTTTCCTATGCTTTAAATGCAATTCCAGTCTACCTCCTGAAATCGGATTCCTGCAATTCTGCCCCGCTTTCAAGTCCTCTTGGCAGCCTTACTTCAGTATATTTTTGGATGATAGCTGTCATTTATAACTCTGCAGGTTTGTGATTACAGTGCCCCTGAGCTCCTTTCTTCAACTTGCTTTCTTGTGAGCTGGCCGCAACACCACAGGATTGCTTCAGGCCCTAATCTGGTTCCGGCACGGCACGCTAAGCCTTTGGTTAATTCCTCTTCCTGGTGGGAAATGAGAGTTAAATTTGCCCGTCCAGACACCTCCAGCTAGTCTCCCATTGGTCCTCCCTATTCCAGTTCATCTTCCGCAGAAATTGCAAACTGGGCCAAACAGGAGGTTAAAGGCACTGACTCTCCAAGTCGGGAGAGTGTTAGTAAAGCGTCTGGAATGTTGCACCCGAGTACCAGCGGACGAAAATTGAGACATATTTGAACACGTCGCCCGATCACATGGTTGATCATACTCTGGGTTCCACATGCATGTTTCAGCTGAAAGAAGAATCCCTTAAAGCTGGAGAGTTGAGACCCGTGGAATGGGTACCATGCAATATGACTTCAAAGGGTCTTCATTTGCTCACCGAACCTCTCCAATCCTATCACTGCTGCGTTTATGCCCCTGAACACACGCTTGATTCTCTTTCAGAGACATAGCAATCCATAGGTTTTAAGATACTTACTAGTCAGGTACATTATTAGGCGTTTAATATGGTGTTTTGTGTTCATTTCGTTGAGCAAGGAGTAGCTCTTGCCTATTACATATTTGGCTTAAGGAACTTTACCTGTGCTCATTTCAATCTCTGGTTTTATGCAGCACCCCAACTCACCTTTCCCCTTAAGCAAGCATAAGTTGGTTTTCTAAATTTGAGACCCTTTTCTGTTTTGTAATCCAGTTCCTGTGTAGCCAAGTTTACATTCCGTGTATTAGTGATATCTTATGATGTTTCTTTTTCTGTGTGACTTATTTCAGTTAGAATCATCATACCTGAATCCACTCATTATGCTGCTATGGGCCTGATGACATAGATTTCATTGCTGAATGATATTGCATTGTATGTAAGTACCACGACTTCTTTATCCATTTTTCACTTTCTGCGATATTGAACTTGTACCGTAAACGAGGTTCTTGTAAACAGAGCCGTCCCAAACTTTGGGGTGGCTGTGTCTTTTTGATTTTAATTTGCCTAAGCTATAGGACCATAAGTAGAAGAGCCCTAGGCTCTGTTGCTTTGTTTTTTAGATGTTTCAGGAAACACCATACACTTCTCCCCAGTGGCTGTTGGCAATTTACATCCTGCCCATCAGCATAACAAGTCTCCCAGATCTCCATGGCCTGTCCTGCCTTTCTGGATTTTACACTATTTTCAGATGGCCCTTTTGACCGGGGGGAAGTGAGACTTCATTGTAGTGCAGATTTCCTTTGCAAGCTTGCTTGGTTGGCCAAAAAGTGCGTATGCATTTTTTCCTGAATATATTCAGGAAAAAACGCATATGCCCTTTTTGACCAAGTGCATCATTGTCGACGTTCTGCCTCTTTTCCTATGGTTTAAATGCAATTCCAGTCTACCTCCTGAAATCGGTTTCCTGCAATTCTGCCCCGCTTTCAAGTCCTCTTGGCAGCCTTACTTCAGTATATTTTTGCACAATAGCTGTCATTTATAACTCTGCAGGTTTGTGAATTACAGTGCCCCTGAGCTCCTTTCTTCAACTCCCTTTCTTGTGAGCTGGCCGCCACACCGCAGGATTGCTTCAGGCCCTAATCTGGTTCCGGCACGGCACGCTGAGCCTTTGGTTAATTCCTCTTCCTGATGGGAAATGAGAGTTAAATTTGCCCGTCCATACACCTCCAGCTAGTCTCTCATTGGTTCTCCCTATTCCTGTTCATCTTCCGCGGAATTTGCAAACTGGGCCAAACAGGAGGTTAAAGGCACTGACTCTCCAATTCGGGAGAGTGTTAGTAAAGCGTCTGGAATGTTGCACCCGAGTACCAGCGGACGAAAATTGAGACATATTGGAACACGTCTCCTCATCACACGGTTGATCATATTCTGGGTTCCACATGCATGTTTCAGCTGAAGGAAGAATCCCTTAAAGCTGGAGAGTTGAGACCCGTGGAATGGGTACCATGCAATATGACTTCAAAGGGTCTTCATTTTCTCACCGGTCCTCTCCAATCCTATCACTGCTGCGTTTATGCCCCTGTACACATGCTTCTCTTTCGCAGACAAAGCAATCCGTAGGTTTTAAGATACTTAATAGTCAGGTACATTCTTAGGCGTTTAATATGGGGTGTTGAGTCCATTTCGTTGAGCAAGGAGTAGCTCTTGTCTATTACATATCTGGCTTAAGGAACTTTATCTGTGCTCATTTCAATGTCTGGTTTAATGCAGCACCCCAACTCACCTTTCCCCTTAAGCAAGCATAAGTTGGTTTTCTAAATAGGAGAACCTGTTCTGTTTTGTAATCCAGTTCCTGTGTAGCCAAGTTTACTTTCCGTGTATTAGTGATATCTTATGATGTTTCTTTTTCTGTGTGACTTATTTCAGTTAGAATCATCATACCTGAATCCACTCATTATGCTGCTACGGGCCTGATGACATAGATTTCATTGCTGAGTGGTATTGCATTGTACGTAAGTACCACAACTTCTTTATCCATTTTTCACTTTCTGCGATATTGAACTTGTACCGTAAACGAGGTTCTTGTAAACAGAGCCGTCCCAAACTTTGGGGTGGCTGTGTGTTTTTGATTTTAATTTCCCTAAGCTATAGGACCATAAGTGGAAGTGCCCTAGGCTCTGTTGCTTTGTTTTTTAGATGTTTCAGGAAACACCATACACTTCTCCCGAGTGGCTGTTGGCAATTTACATCCCGCCCATCAGCATAACAAGGCTCCCAGTTCTCCAGGGCCTGTCCTGCCTTTCTGGATTTTACACTTTTTTCACATGGCCCTTTTGACCGGGGGGAAGTGAGACTTCATTGTAGTGCAGATTTCCTTTGCAAGCTTGCTTGGTTGGCCAAAAAGGGCGTATGCGTTTTTTCCTGAATATATTCAGGAAAAAACGCATACGCCCTTTTTGGCCAAGTGCATCATTGTCGACGTTCTGCCTCTTTTCCTCTGCTTTAAATGCAATTCCAGTCTACCTCCTGAAATCTGTTTCCTGCAATTCTGCCCCGCTTTCAAGTGCTCTTGGCAGCCTTACTTCAGTATATTTTTGGACGATAGCTGTCATTTATAACTCTGCAGTTTTGTGAATTACAGTGCCCCTGAGCTCCTTTCTTCAACTCACTTTCTTGTGAGCTGGCCACAACACCACAGGATTGCTTCAGGCCCTAATATGATTCCAGCACGGCACGCTGAGCCTTTGGTTAATTACTCTTCCTGGTGGGAAATGAGAGTTAAATTTGCCCGTCCAGACACCTCCAGCTAGTCTCTCATTTGTTCTCCCTAGTCCTGGAAATCTTCCGCAGAAATCGCAAACTGGGCCAAACAGGAGGTTAAAGGCACTGACTCTCCAAGTCGGGAGTGTGTTAGTAAAGCGTCTGGAATGTTGCACCCGAGTACCAGGGGACAAAAACTGAGATATATTGGAACATGTCTCCCGATCACACGGTTGATCATACTCTGGGTTCCACATGCATGTTTTAGCTGAAGGAAGAATCCCTTAAACCTGGAGAGTTGAGACCCGTGGAATGGGTACCATGCAATATGACTTCAAAGGGTCTTCATTTGCTCTCCGAACCTCTCCAATCCTATCACTGCTGCGTTTATGCCCCTGTACACACGCTTGATTCTCTTTCAGAGACATAGCAATCCATAGGTTTTAAGAAACTTACTAGTTATGTACATTCTTAGGTGTTTAATATGTGGTGTTGAGTACATTTCGTTGAGCAAGGAGTAGCTCTTGTCTATTACATATTTGGCTTAAAGAACTTTATCTGTGCTAATTTCAATCTCTGGTTTTATGCAGCACCCCAACTCACCTTTCCCCTTAAGCAAGCATAAGTTGGTTTTCTAAATTTGAGACCCTGTTCTGTTTTGTAATTCAGTTCCTGTGTGGCCAAGTGTACATTCCGTGTATTAGTGATATCTTATGATCTTTCTTTTTCTGTGTGACTTATTTCAGTTAGAATCATCATACCTGAATCCACTCTATGCTGCTACGGGCCTGATGACATAGATTTCATTGCTGAGTGATATTGCATTGTACGTAAGTAACACAACTTCTTTATCCATTTCTCATTTTGTGCGATATTGAACTTGTACCGTAAACGAGGTTCTTGTAAACAGAGCCATCCCAAACTTTGGGGTGGCTGTGTCCTTTTGATTTTAATTTCCCTAATCTATACGACCATAAGTGGAAGTGCCCTAGGCTCTGTTGCTTTGTTTTTTAGATGTTTCAGGAAACACCATACACATCTCCCCAGTGGCTGTTGGCAAATTACATCCCGCCCATCAGCGTAACAAGGCTCCCAGTTCTCCAGGGCCTGTCCTGCCTTTCTGGATTTTACACTTTTTTCAGATGGCCCTTTTGACCGGGGGGAAGTGAGACTTCATTGTAGTGCAGATTTCCTTTGCAAGCTTGCTTGGTTGGCCAAAAAGTGCGTATGCGTTTTTTCCTGAATATATTCAGGAAAAAACGCATACGCCCTTTTTGGCCAAGTGCATCATTGTCGACGTTCTGCCTCTTTTCCTATGCTTTAAATGCAATTCCAGTCTATCTCCTGAAATCGGTTTCCTGCAATTCTGCCCCGCTTTCAGTCCTCTTGGCAGCCTTACTTCAGTATATTTTTGGACGATAGCTGTCATTTATAACTCTGCAGGTTTGTGAATTACACTGCCCCTGAGCTCCTTTCTTCAACTCGCTTTCTTGTGAGCTGGCCGCAACACCGCAGGATTGCTTCAGGCCCTAATCTGGTTCCGACACAGCACGCTGAGCCTTTGGTTAATTCCTCTTCCTGGTGGGAAATGAGAGTTAAATTTGCCCGTCCAGACACCTTCAGCTAGTCTCTCATTTGTTCTCCCTATTCCTGTTCATCTTCCGCAGAAATTGCAAACTGGGCCAAACAGGAGGTTAAAGGCACTGACTCTCCATGTCGGGAGAGTGTTAGTAAAGCGTTTGGAATGTTGCACCCGAGTACCAGGGGTCGAAAACTGAGACATATTGGAACACGTCTCCCGATTACATGGTTGATCATACTCTGGGTTCCACATGCATATTTTAGCCGAAGGAAGAATCCCTTAAACCTGGAGAGTTGAGACCCGTGGATTGGGTACCATGCAATATGACTTCAAATGGTCTTCATTTGCTCACCGAACCTCTCCAATCCTATCACTGCTGCGTTTATGCCCCTGTACACACGCTTGATTCTCTTTCGGAGACATAGCAATCCATAGGTTTTAAGATACTTACTAGTCAGGTACATTCTTAGGCGTTTAATATGGGGTGTTGAGTCCATTTCGTTGAGCAAGGAGTAGCTCTTGTCTATTCCATATTTGGCTTAAGGAACTTTATCTGTGCTCATTTCAATGTCTGGTTTAATGCAGCACCCCAACTCACCTTTCCCCTTAAGCAACCATAAGTTGGTTTTCTAAATTTGAGACCCTGTTCTGTTTTGTAATTCAGTTCCTGTGTAGCCAAGTTTACATTCCGTGTATTAGTGATATCTTATGATGTTTCTTTTTCTGTGTGACTTATTTCAGTTAGAATCATCATACCTGAATCCACTCATTATGCTGCTACGGGCCTGATGATATAGATTTCATGGCTGAGTGATATTGCATTGTACGTAAGTACCACAACTTCTTTATCCATTTTTCACTTTCTGCGATATTGAACTTGTAACGTAAACGAGGTTCTTGTAAACAGAGCCGTCCCAAACTTTGGGGTGGCTGTGTCTTTTTGATTTTAATTTCCCTAAGCTATAGGACCATAAGTGGAAGTGCCCTAGGCTCTGTTGCTTTGTTTTTTAGATGTTTCAGGAAACACCATACACTTCTCCAGAGTGGCTGTTGGCAATTTACATCCCGCCCATCAGCATAACAAGGCTCCCAGTTCTCCATGGCCTGTCCTGCCTTTCTGGATTTTACACTTTTTTCAGGTGGCCCTTTTGCCCGGGGGGAAGTGAGACTTCATTGTAGTGCAGATTTCCTTTGCAAGCTTGCTTGGTTGGCCAAAAAGGGCGTATGCGTTTTTTCCTGAATATATTCAGGAAAAAACACATACGCCCTTTTTGGCCAAGTGCATAATTGTCGACGTTCTGCCTCTTTTCCTATGCTTTAAATGCAATTCCAGTCTACCTCCTGAAATTGGTTTCCTGCAATTGTGCCTTGCTTTCAATGCCTCTTCATAGCCTTACCTCAATATATTTTTTGAAAATAGTTGGCCTTTATAACTCTGCAGTTTTTTGAATTGCAGTGGCCCTTTGCTCCATTTTTCAGCTCTTATTTTTGTGATCTTGCCTCATAACCACACGATTCCTTCAGGCCCTATTCTTCTTCTGGGGCACCTTGCTGTGCCTTTGGTTTATTCTTCTTACTGATGTGAAATTAGAGTGACATGTGCCCATTGAAACTGCTACAGCTAGTTTCTCACTGGTTCCCCCTATTCCCATTCATCCTCCGCACTAACTGCAGACTGTGCGATACCAGAACTTAAAGGCATTGACTCTCCATGTGGGGATATTGTTAATAAAGCGGCTGGAATGTCGATCCGGAGTCCCAGGAGAGGAAAAATGAGGTGCGTTTTAGAAACCTTTCCCGATCATATGGTATACCAGTCGCTGGGTTTCCCAAGCATGGTTTAGCTGTAGGAAGATTCCCTTCAACCTGGAGTGTTGGGACCCTTGGAATGAGTAGCATGAAGTATTGCATTAAACTTTTGGCAGTTGCTCACCAAAGCTCACCAATCCTCTCAGCCCCAAGTGTCCAGCCTTATGTCTTATCCAGCTGTGGGTTTATATGTGGTCAATCCAGGTTACATCACAGCCCCTGAGCGAATTTTGTAAGAATTTTTCTCTCTTTCATTGTTTCTGCGTTTTGTTTTTAAAATTTATTTCTATAATGGGGTTTAGCTCATTTTCACTGCTGTGTTTGTGCCGCTCTGCACACACTTGATTCCCTTATGGAGATATATCAATACATGGGTTTTAAGATTCTTATTACTCAGATATATTTCTCTGCGGTGTATAGGGTGTGTTGAGGCCAGTTCATTGAGCAAGGTGTGGATCTTGTCTAATATCTATTTGGTTTATTGAACGGTATCTGTGCTAATTTCAAACTCTGGTTTTATGCATCACCCCACCTCTCCTTTCCCCTTAAGCTGACATAAGTGTGTTTTCTACATGTGAGACACTGTTCTGTTCTGTAATTCATTTCTTGTGCAGCCATATTTACCCTCCCTCTATAAGTGATAGCTTATGATATGTTTCTTTTTCTGTTTGACTTATTTCAAGTAGTATTATCGGACCTAAATCCACTCTTTATCCTTCTACTAGCCTTATTACCTTGATTTCATGGTGAAGAGATATTCCATTGTACATAAGTACCACATCTTCTTTATCCATTGTTCTCTTTCCTGGGATATTTAAGGTGTACTGAAGTTGAGGTTCTTGTAAACAGAGTAGCCCTAAACTGTGGTGTGCTTGTGTCTTGTTGATTTTTAGACTTCCCTAGATATACTCCCATGATTGGAAGTGTCCTATGCTCTGTAGCTCTGTTTTTTAGATGATTTAGGAACCACCATACACTTCTCCAGAGTGGCTCTTGGCAGTTCACACACTGCCCATCAGCGTATAAAGGCTCCCTGTTCTCCATGGCCTGTCCTGCATTTCTGGTTTTTACAATTTTTTAGGATGGCCCTTTTGACCGGTGGGAAATGAGACTTCTTTGTTGTGCACATTTGCATTGCTTGCTTGCTTCGTTGCCCATAAAGTGCGTATGTGTTTTTTCCTGGATATAATCAGGAAAAAACGCATACGCCCTTTTGGGCCAACTGCATCATTGTCGAAATTCTGCCGCTTTTCATGTGCTTTAAAGACGAGTCCAATCTATCTCTTGAAATCTGTTTCTTGCAATTCTGTCTTGCATTCAGATCCTCTTCTTTGCCTTACCTCAACATAGTTTTGGACGTTAGTTTTCATTTATAACTCTGCAGGTTTGTGAATTGCAGTGACCCTGAGCTCCATTTTTTAAGTTGCTCTTTTGTGAGCTGGCCTCAAACCCGCAGGATTACTTCAGGCCCTATTTTGGCTCCGGCGAGGCGGGCTGAGCCTTTTTTCAATTCTTTTTCTTAATGGGAAATTAGAGTGATATGTGCCCGTCCAAACCCCTACAACTATTCTCTCATTGGTTCCCCCTCTTCCCGTTCATCCTCCTCACAATTTGCAAAATGTGTGAAACAGAAGTTGAAATGTGCTGATTCTCCAAGTGGGGAGATTCTAAGTAACGTGGCTGGAATGGTGAACAGGAGCACCAGGAGAGGATAAATGAGCTGCATTTTAGACACATCTCCCGATCACATGGTGTACAGTCCTCTGGGTTTTCCATGCATGTTTTAGCTGTAGGAAGATCCCTTGAACCTGCAGATTTGGGACCCATTGAATGGGTACCAGGTAGTATTACTTTAAAGGGTGTGCATTTCCTCACCCAACCTCACATTTCTCTTAGTGCAAACAGTTTCCAGCCTTATGTCTCATCCTGCTGTGGGTCTAGATGTGTTCAATCCATGTTGCATCACCGTCCCTGAGGAAAAGTTGTAAGAGGTTTTCTCTGTCTCTCTGTCGTTTATTTTTTTCAATTTATTACTATATTGGTTACAGCTGATTTTCAAAGCTCTGTTTCTTGCTGCTGTACATCCACTTGATTCACGTACAGAGAGACATCAGTAAATTCTTTTTCAGATTCTTACCAGTCGTATATATTCTTTTCCGGTGACTTGAGTGTGCTGAGTGCAGTTCTTTTAGCTACCGTGTAGGCCTTGTTGATTATCAGTTTGGTATTTGGAATGGTATCTTTGCTAATTTCAACCTCCTGGATGATGCCTCACCCCTCCCCACCTTTCCCGTTTAGCAGCCTTATGCGTGTTTCCTACATATTTGACTATGTTTTTGTTTTGTAATTTATTTCATGTGTAGCCATTTTGGATTCCACCTTTAAGTGATATCTTATGATAAGTGTCTTTTTCTTTTTGAATTATGTCACTTAGATCATACGTAACTCCTCCGGAGTTGTTACAACTGGCCATATTTCATTGATTTCCAGGCTGAATAATATTCCACTCTACCTAAGTACCACATCTCTATCCATTTTTTCCCTCCAGAGACATTTAAGTTATATCCTAGTCGAGGATCTTTTAAACAGAGAGGGGGTAAACATTGGGGTGCCTGTGTCCTCTCAATTTTTGTTTTTCCCAAGATATACACCCATGAGTGCAAGTGCCCTATGCTCTGTAGCTCATTTTTTAGATGCTTTAGTAAACACAATACACTTCTCCAGAATGGCCGTTGGCAATATACATTTCCACTATAAGTCTCACAGGGCTCCCTCTTCTCCTTGCCCTGTCCTGCATTTCTGTTGTTTACGCTTTATGAGGATGGCTCTTCTGACTGATGCGAAGTGATATCTTTTGTAGTATTGACTTCCAGTGCCCACCTGTTTGGTTGGCTAAAAAGTGTATGCCCTTTTCTTGAATATATACAGAAAAAAACGCATACACCCTTTTTGGCCAACTGCAATGTTGGCAATGTTCAGCTCCTTTTCTTGTGCTTAATGGCGAGTCCTTTCTACCTCCTCAAATCCCTTTCCTGCCATTCTCCCTTGCTTACAAGTCCTTTTCTCTGACTTTCCTCAAGACATTTTTCAGTGATGGATATTTTCAACTCTGCAGTTTCGTGAATTTTACTGCCCCTGAGTTCCATTGTTCAACTTGTGTTTATGGGAACTGGCCACAAAGCAGAGGGATTTCCTCAAGACCTATACTGTTTCCATGGGCAACCCTAGCCTTTGGTCAATTCGTCTTCCTGATTGGAAATTAGAGTGACATGGGCCTGTCTGAACACCTAGGACTTGTCTCTCATTGTTCCTCATCCTTCCGCTTCATCCTCTGGACAAATTCCAAACTGTACGCAACAGGATGTTGACAGTGCTGACATCTCCAAGTGGGGAGACTGTTAGTAAAGACGCTGGAGGGGTGAACCCGAGCACCAGGAGATGAGGAGATGAGATGCCTTTTCCAAACTCTTCCCGATCAGACGGTATACCATCCTCTGGGTGTGACAGACATGTTTTAGCAGTAGGAAGAGTCCCATTCATGTAAGGAGAACACCAGGGCTTTTTCAAAATCAGTGTCTCCCCGAAACCCAAACTGGGGAATTTTTTAAGCTACGGCTACACATATGTTCATTAAGGGCCTTGGGAAGTAGGCAGAGTCCAAACTTTAGATGATTGAAGTCTTCAGGGTCAGAAGCACTCACCACCAGCTTCCCTTAGGTTACACTTTAACTGTCATTGATAGATGATGTCAATAAAAATATCTATTCTTTTTCAGATTGTTTCCCCTTATAGCTTATTGCAAAATGTTGAGTGTAGTTCCCTGTGCTATCCAGTAGTTCCTTGTTGATGATCTATTTTATACATAGCAGTGTGTATGTGTTAATCCCAAACTGTTAATTTATCCCTCCTCCCACCTTTCCCCTTTGGTAATAATAAATTATAAGATTTTATACTTCTCAGAAATGGGGGAGCTGAAAGAGAGGTATCATTTTCAATGGAAAAGCATTTAAAACAAGATTGAAGCTTTAACCAAGATTATTAGATGTACATCCTTGGAAAGAAATCACTTCGTTTCTCTAATATTGACCTGACAAATAAGACAAACCTTTTCACTGAACTTGCTTATAATAAAGTGATGGAAATATCAAATGGAAGTGTTAGAAACATCTTATTTTACCTGAGCCTTATACACTGTTCTATGTTAACTACAGTTTGGCTCACACATCTGTTCATTGAGGTTACAATAGTCTCAATTTCTGTTACTGATCCTCCAGAGTGGACCCCAACAAGTGTCCCCCTGCCCAGTGTCATTGGGGCCAACAGATCGAGACTGAGTTTGGTTCACAAGCAAAGGAAACTTTATATTTTGATCAGAGAATGGAGAGGTGAGAGCATGCGCTACCCCGTGGGCTGTGGGCTGGGCTGCTGTGTAGAGATCCTGTCAGAGTCAGTGGGAGGGAGGGGGCGGAGCTCTCGAGGGCCGGGTTGGCTGCAGCTCAGGCTCTATATCGCGGAGTCTGCACTGGGCCCCAGGAGCTGAGGTGTCGTCCCACCCATTCTGCACTAGGAAATCTGGTCTGAAGTGCCGGGTGTGGAACCTCTGCATGCGGGACCCTAGGAGCACATGAAATTAGACAAAGCACAAAGGATAAAAACGGTTAGACTTGACTTTATTGCCCAGATTCTATTTTTATCTCCCAGGGATTTTTAATGGGCTTTGCTGGGGACAAACCCCTCCTCTGCCTTTTGTCCCGTTCCTCATTCTTGGAGTGCTGAGGGTGCAGACCCTTCTTCTGTAACTGCTGAGTGCTGAGCTGGGAGCCCTCATACCCGGGGGCGAGGGTCAGAGCTTCTCCCCAGCAGCCTCCGGGTGACGTTGATTGTCCCCAGGCCCCCTGCCTCCCTGCTCGTCCACCTGAGCACCAGCATTGGAAGTGTTATAGATTCTAATGACCTTTAAGGGTCCAGGAAAGAGATGTGCAGAGACGCTGTGGGGGCCGGTTTCATCCCGCCCCACATTTGTTCGGCCACCTTAGGCTGACCGTTTCTGCCAGCCTAGATGCTCTGACCAGTAGTCTGCGCTTTCTTCAATTAGGCCCCTGAATTAACGTACAAACAGCACCAGGTGTCAGAGCCCTGCCCGCTCAACTCCCAGACAGTCCAGGGTCAGTGGTGATCAAGGACCATGATGGCCACTGAGTCAACAGCCTTTTGAAGTAAACAGGAGTCCAGCCAGTCTCATTGGCCACCATCATCACGGTGTCTGTAGGCTTTTCTATGGTGACAGTGTGATATACGGTTCCCCCGCCAAGATTATTAGCTCCCCTCTGGGTGCAGTAAGTCCTGCAAGCAGTAGTCTACTCTTTTGGGACACACTCTTGTTGTTTTATGAGAGAAACTCCAGGTCAAGTGATGTTCACATGAGCCGTCATGGTGCCCTGTTGCCCCCGGTTATCTCTCTGGATGTTGGAGTTGGAAGGCCTCCTCACTCGAGGTTGGTGTGCCCACAGAGCAAACCCTGCAACTTCAGGGCATGGTTGGTGGTTAGGATCACCACGTGGGGTCCTTTTCCCTTAGGAGGGAGGTGGCCTTTGGGGCTGCTGATTTCCAGGTTTTTAGATACCGCCAGTATCTTGGCCAGATGTGGCAGTGGGACAAGCCCCTTGGTGACCGTAGTTTATCCTACCTGGATGGCATTCTTGCATTGTTCCATTTCAAGTGGTCCCAGTTTTTGCACTAATTCTCCAATGGCGATTCACCTTTCACCGGGAATGTAAAGGTCAAAGGGTTTAGCTAAATTAGGGAGTTCCAGGGCAAGGGTCTGAATTGGCTGCTCTTTCCATTCTTGAAAGGCCACTTCTGGATTCTATTCAAAAGGATCATCATCTTTTCCTTTCAGTGTTTCATATAGAGGCCCAGCTAGTAGACTGTAGTTAGGGATCCAGAAGCAGCAAACCCTGGCCTCCCCAGGAACCCCTAAGCTGTCTTCTAGTTTTAGAAAGGGGTAAGGCTGAAAATGGTTTCTTTCCTTTCCTGGGATGGGCTTCTCCGACCTTCTGTGAGAATGAAGCCCAGGCAGGTCACCGCAGTCTGTGATATTTGAGCTTTTTCTTGGACAACTTCTATCCTTTATTGGCTTGGTAGTTCAGAGGCCTCCTTAGTAGGGCTGGCGATCAGAATGTCGTCTGCGTACTGAAGGAGGGTTTCCTTTTCCAGAGGTAGAACTTTTAGGTCTTTAGCTAAGCTTTCCCCAAAGATGGTGTGGGAATTTTTGCACCCTTGGGGCAAGACGGCCCGGAAGTATTGTTTTAGTTGTATGTTGAGTCCTGCCACTCACAAGCCACAATTTCTTGTGACTCTGGGACGAATGGAATACAAAAGAAGGCATCATTGAAGACTAATACAGAATACCATGTCCTGGTGGTTGGTAGAATGACCAGCAGGGTGTAGGAATTAGGAGCAGCTGGAGGTATATCCTCGGTGGCTTCACTGACTGTCCTGACATCCTTTACCAGGTCCCCAGCAGCCCATGGGGCTCTCGTGGTCAGACCAATCCCAGAATATGGAGCTCACCTGGGCAGGTACCCCACCCCCACCCCAGCCCACGGGGCTCTCGTGGTCAGGCCCCTCCCAGGATACAGAGCTACCCTTGCAGGTACCGTGGCAGGGCTGGGCACACAGGAACCGTGCACATAGCCCTCATTGCAGAGCACCCCCAGCTCACCTGTCGCTCAGAGCTGACACAGAGCACCTCAGAGCAGGACTTGAACTAACAAACAGCAGCTGTGACAGGTCTGTGACCCTGGGCATCACTCTGTGCGGCCTCCCTCCACCTGGTCTTCCAGAGACTTCCACTGCACCCGGGGCACCAGGCCTCTGTCTCCAACCACCACCCACCCCTCCTCTCCCTGACTCCTGGGTTCCTCTCATTAGGAGAGGGTTTTCTTGAAGTTGTCTCCCACTCATGGGCCAGATAAAATGATTAGAAAACAAGCCAAAGCTGCAGCCCCTTGTCTATCCTGACTCTCAGGAGCCCACACCTGTTCCTTGGACCTGGCCGGTTCAGCAAGTTCCATTTTCTGCAACTGTGAGCCCCTGAGGGGTGATGATTGGCTGACCTGGGCAGCCTTACCGTGCCGGCCAGCCCTCCCCAGGTGTGCCTGGGTTGAGATCAATATAAATACAACTCCAGGCAGCAAGAGCCCCTGCAGCCATGCCTGACGCCATTTTCTCTGCCCTATCAGCAGTCTCGGGGCTGGGCTGGTGGGAGGGAGTGAGAGGCCACGGCTTTGTGGGTGGCCCAGTGTGAGTGGGGCTCTGCTGGACTTTCTGCAGCAGTTGCCAGGCTGCCACCTGCTAAAGAAGAGGATGTGTCACCTATACCTGCTGCTGGAATTTCTCCCTGGGCAGAGGTGAGGAAGGAAAAAAGCAGTGGGGGCAGGGACAGGACGGGTATCTCAGGCAGGGAAATGGAAATCTTCCAGAAGAGCACCCAGGGCCAGGACCATCCTGGCTGGCCTGCAGGCACCAAGTCGGCCGGCATGCTGTCACTCGTGTGGCTCTATGGCCCTTCCTCTAGGCTTTCAAGTCCTTGTATATATTCAGGTGTTTTACCTGGGACGGGTGGGAATAGTGCAGCAGCAACTGGCCTGGGGCTCAGCTCACGTTTACTCACAGATGTCTCGGCACGGTGCCCCAGCTTTGCAATGAGGACGCTTGTTGCGTGGGGGCTGCTGGCTGAATGGGAGATGATTCCCCACCATTGACCAACTTCAGAATTGTTTACAACTGGAGCAAGTGCCCTGATACGGTTTTCCTCTGAGGAACTGGTGGGTTCTGTGTTTTTTTTCTCTTTTTCGTTTTTGGTTCAAGGTAGATTTTATTCCTCTTTTTTGTATTTACAGATATAAGCATGGAAATAATTTATTCATATAAATACATGTATGTGAAGGGAATAATTGTTTTTTCTGTTTTATTTTTTAAATTTTCTTTTTAATTTTGAATTTTATTTTATATTTTTATACAGCAGGTTCTTATTGGTTATCTAGTTTATACATATAAATGTATACATGCCAATCCCAGTCTCTCAACTCCTCCCACCACCACCCCCCCAACAGCTTTCCCCCCTTGTTGTCCATACGTTTGTTGTCTACATGTGTTGCTCTATTTATGCCTTGCAAAATGGTTAACCTGTACAGTTTTTCTAGGTTCCACATATATGCATGAATATACAAGATTTGTTTTTCTCTTTCTGACTTACTTCACTCTGTATGACACTCTCTAGATCCATCGACGTCTCTACAAATGACCCAATTTCATTCCTTTTCATGGCTTAGTAATATTCCATTTTATATATGTACCACAGCTTTATGCATTCGTCTGTCTGTGGGCATTTAGGTTGCTTCCATTACCTCGATATTGTAAAGAGTGATGCAATGAACATTGCGGTGAATGTCTCTTTTTGATTTATGGTTTTGTCTGGTTATATGTTCAGTAGTGGGATTGCTGTATCATATGGTAATTCTATTGTTAGTTTCTTAAGAAACTCCATATTGTTCTCCATAGTGACTGTATCAATTTATATTCCCAACAATAGTGGAAGAGGGTTCCTTTTCTCCACACCCTTTCCAGCATTTTTTGTTTGTAGATTTTCTGATGATGCCAATTCTACCAGGTGTGAGGTGATACCTCATTGTTGAGTCCATTTCCTTGAGCAAGGGGTAGGTCTTGTCTATTACATATTTAGCTTATGGAACGGTATCTGTGCTAATTTCAAACTCTGGTTTTATGCAGCACCCCAACTCACCTTCCCCCTTAAGCAAGCATAAGTTGTTTTTCTAAACATGAGACCCTGTTCTGTTTTGTAATTCAGTTCATGTGTAGCCAAGTTCTCATTCCATGTATTAGTGGTATCTTATGATGTTTCTTTTTCTGTGTGACTTTTTTCACTTAGAATCACCATGCCTCAATCCACTCATTATGCTGGTACGGGCCTGGTGACATAGTTTTCATTGCTGAGAGGTATTCTGTTGTACGTAAGTACCGCAACATCTTTATCCATTATTTGCTCTCTGGCATATTTAACTTGTGCTGCAGAAGAGGTTCCTGTAAACAGAGCCATCCCAAATTTTGGGGTGGCTGTGTCTTTTTGATTTTAATTTCCCTAAGCTATAGGACCATAAGTGGAAGTGCCCTAGGCTCTGTTGCTTTGTTTTTTAGATGTTTCAGGAAACACCATACACTTCTCCCTAGTGGCTGTTGGCAATTTACATCCCGCCCATCAGCATAACAAGGCTCCCAGTTCTCCATGGCCTGTCCTGCCTTTCTGGATTTTACACTTTTCTCAGATGGCCCTTTTGACCGGGGGGATGTGAGACTTCATTGTAGTGCAGATTTCCTTTGCAAGCTTGCTTGGTTGGCCAAAAAGTGCGTATGCGTTTTTTCCTGAATATATTCAGGAAAAAACGCATACGCCCTTTTTGGCCAAGTGCATCATTGTCGACGTTCTGCCTCTTTTCCTATGCTTTAAAGGCAATTCCAGTCTACCTCCTGAAATCGGTTTCCTGCAATTCTGCCCCGCTTTCAAGTCCTCTTGGCAGCCTTACTTCAGTATATTTTTGGACGATAGCTGTCATTTATAACTCTGCAGGTTTGTGAATTACAGTGCCCCTGAGCTCCTTTCTTCAACTCGCTTTCTTGTGAGCTGCCCGCAACACCGCAGGATTGCTTCAGGCCCGAATCTGGTTCCGGCACGGCACGCTGAGCCTTTGGTTAATTCCTCTTCCTGGTGGGAAATGAGAGTTAAATTTGCCGGTCCAGACACCTCCAGCTAGTCTCTCATTGGTTCTCCATATTCCTGTTCATCTTCCACAGAAATTGTAAACTGGGCCAAACAGGAGTTTAAAGGCACTGACTCTCCAAGTTGGGAGAGTGTTAGTAAAGCGTCTGGAATGTTGCACCAGAGTACCAGGGGACGAGAACTGAGACATATTGGAACACGTCTCCCGATCACACGGTTGATCATACTCTGGATTCCACATGCATGTTTTAGGTGAAGGAAGAATCCCTTAAACCTGGAGAGTTGAGACCCGTGGAATGGGTACCATGCAATATGACTTCAAAGGATCTTCATTTGCTCACCGAAACTCTCCAATCCTATCACTGCTGTGTTTATGTCCCTGTACACACACTTGATTCTCTTTTGGAGACATAGCAATCCATACGTTTTAAGATACTTACTAGTCAGGTACATTCTTAGGCGTTTAATATGGGGTGTTGAGTCCATTTCGTTGAGCAAGGAGTAACTCTTCTCTATTACATATTTGGCTTAAGGAACTTTATCTGTGCTCACTTCAATCTCTGGTTTTATGCAGAACCCCAACTCACCTTTCCCCTTAAGCAAGCATGTTGGTTTTCTAAATTTGAGACCCTGTTCTGTTTTGTAATTCAGTTCCTGTATAGCCAAGTTTACATTCCGTGTATTAATGATATCTTATGATGTTTCTTTTTCTGTGTGACTTATTTCAGTTAGAATCATCATACCTGAATCCACTCATTATGCTGCTACGGGCCTGATGACATAGATTTCATTGCTGAGTGATATTGCATTGTACGTAAGTACCACAACTTCTTTATCCATTTTTTCACTTTCTGTGATATTGAACTTGTACCGTAAATGAGGTTCTTGTAAACAGAGCCGTCCCAAAATTTGGGGTGGCTGTGTCTTTTTGATTTTAATTTCCCTAAGCTATAGGACCATAAGTGGAATTGCTCTAGGCTGTGATTGTCAGTTTTTTAGATGTTTCAGGAAACACCATTCACTTCTAACCAGTGGCTTTTGGCAATTTACATCCCGCCCATCAGCATAACAAGGCTCCCAGTTCTCCATGGCCTGTCCTGCCTTTCTGGATTTTACACTTTTTTCAGATGGCGCTTTAGACTGGGGGGAAGTGAGACTTCATTGTAGTGCAGATTTCCTTTGCAACCTTGCTTGGTTGGCCAAAAAGGGCGTATGCGTTTTTTCGTGAATATATTCAGGAAAAAACGCATACGCCCTTCTTGGCGAAGTGCATCATTGTCGACGTTCTGCCTCTTTTCCTATGCTTTAAATGCAATTCCAGTCTACCTCCTGAAATCGGTTTCCTGCAATTCTGCCCCGCTTTCAAGTCCTCTTGGCAGCCTTACTTCAGTATATTTTTGGACGATAGCTGTCATTTATAACTCTGCAGGTTTGTGAATTACAGTGCCCCTGAGCTCCTTTCTTCATCTCGCTTTCTTGTGAGCTGGCCGCAACACCGCAGGATTGCTTCAGGCCCTAATCTGGTTCCGGCACGGCACGCTGAGTCTTTGGTTAATTCCTCTTCCTGGTGGGAAATGACAGTTAAATTTGCCCATCCAGACACCTCCAGCTAGTGTCTCATTGCTCCTCCCTATTCCTGTTCATCTTCCGCAGAAATTGCAAACTGGGCCAAACAGGAGTTTAAAGGCACTGACTCTTCAAGTCGGGAGAGTGTTAGTAAAGCGTCTGGAAGGTTACACCCGAGTACCAGGGGACGAAAACTGAAACATATTGGAACACGTCTCCCGATCACACGGTTGATCATACTCTTGGTTCCACATGCATGTTTTAGCTGAAGGAAGAATCCCTTAAACATGGAGAGTTGAGACCCGTGGAATGGGTACCATGCAATATGACTTCAAAGGGTCTTCATTTGCTCACCGAACCTCTCCAATCCTATCACTGCTGCGTTTATGCCCCTGTACACATGCTTCATTCTCTTTCAGAGACATAGCAATCCATAAATTTTAAGATACTTACTAGTCAGGTACACTCTTAGGCGTTTAATATGGGGTGTTGAGTCCATTTCGTTGAGCAAGGAGTAGCTCTTGTCTATTCCATATTTGGCTTAAGGAACTTTATCTGTGCTCATTTCAATCTCTGGTTTTATGCAGCACCCCAACTCACCTTTCCCCTTAAGCAAGCATAAGTTGGTTTTCTAAATTTGAGACCATGTTCTCTTTTGTAATCCAGTTCCTGTGTAGCCAAGTTTACATTCCGTGTGTTAGTAATAACTTATGATATTTCTTTTTCTGTGTGACTTATTTCAGTTAGAATCATCATACATGAATCCACTCATTATGCTGCTATGAGTCTGATGACATAGATTTCATTGCTGAGTGATATTGCATTGTACGTAAGTACCACAACTTCTTTATCCATTTTTCACTTTCTGCAATATTGAACTTGTCTCAAAAACGAGGTTCTTGTAAATAGAGCCATCCCAAACTTTGGGGTGGCTGTGTCTTTTTGATTTTAATTTCCCTAAGCTATAGGGCCATAAGTGGAAGTGCCCTAGTCTCTTTTGCTTTGTTTTTTAGATGTTTCAGGAAACACCATACACTTCTCCCGAGTGGCTGTTGGCAATTTACATCCCGCCCATCAGCATAACAAGGCTCCCAGTTCTCCAGGGCCTTTCCTGCCTTTCTGGATTTTACACTTTTTTCAGGTGGCCCTTTTGACCGGGGGGAAGTGAGACTTCATTGTAGTGCAGATTTCCTTTGCAAGCTTGCTTGGTTGGCCAAAAAGGGCGTATGCGTTTTTTCCTGAATATATTCAGGAAAAAACGCATACGCCCTTTTTGGCCAAGTGCATCATTGTCGACGTTCTGCCTCTTTTCCTATGCTTTAAATGCAATTCCAGTCTACCTCCTGAAATCGGTTTCCTGCAATTCTGCCCCGCTTTCAAGTCCTCTTGGCAGCCTTACTTCAGTATATTTTTGGACGATAGCTGTCATTTATAACTCTGCAAGTTTGTGAATTACAGTGCCCCTGAGTTCCTTTGTTCAGCTCGCTTTCTTGTGAGCTGGCCGCAACACCGCAGGATTGCTTCAGGCACTAATCTGGTTCCGGCACGGCACGCTGAGCCTTTGGTTAATTCCTCTTCCTGGTGGGAAATGAGAGTTAAATTTGCCCGTCCAGACAACTCCAGCTAGTCTCTCATTGGTTCTCCCTATTCCTGTTCATCTTCCTCAGAAATTGCAAACTGTGCCAAACAGGAGGTTAAAGGCACTGACTCTCCAAGTCGGGAGAGTGTTAGTAAAGCATCTGGAATGTTGCACCCGAGTACCAGGGGACGAGAACTGAGACATATTGGAACACGTCTCCCGATCACACGGTTGATCATACTCTGGGTTCCACATGCATGTTTTAGTTGAAGGAAGAATCCCTTAAACCTGGAGAGTTGAGACCCGTGGAATGGGTACCATGCAATATGACTTCAAAGGTTTTTCATTTGCTCACCAAACCTCTGCAATCCTATCACTGCTGCGTTTATACCCCTGTACACATGCTTGATTCTCTTTTGGAGACATAGCAATCCATAGCTTTTAAGATACTTACTAGTCAGGTACATTCTTAGGCGTTTAATATGGGGTGTTGAGTCCATTTCATTGAGCAAGGAGTAGCTCTTGTGTATTACATATTTGGCTTAAGGAACTTTATCTGTGCTCATTTCAATCTCTGGTTTTATGCAGCACCCCAACTCACCTTTCCCCTTAAGCAAGCATAAGTTGGTTTTCTAAATTTGAGACCCTGTTGTGTTTTGTAATCCAGTTCCTGTGTAGCCAAGTTTACATTCCGTGTATTAGTGATATCTTATGATGTTTCTTTTTCTGTGTGACTTATTTCAGTTAGAATCATCATACGTGAATCCACTCATTATGCTGCTATGGGCCTGATGACATAGATTTCATTGCTGAGTGATATTGCATTGTTCGTAAGTACCACAACTTCTTTATCCATTTTTCACTTTCTGCGATATTGTACTTGTACCGTAAACAAGGTTCTTGTAAACAGAGCAGTCCCAAACTTTGGGGTGGCTGTGTCTTTTTGATTTTAATTTCCCTAAGCTATAGGACCATAAGTGGAAGTGCCCTAGGCTCTGTTGCTTTGTTTCTTAGATGTTTCAGGAAACACCATACACTTGTCCTGAGTCGCTGTTGGCAATATACATCCCTACCATCAGCATAACAAGTCTCCCAGTTCTCCATGGCCTGTCCTGCCTTTCTGGATTTTACACTTTTTTCAGATGGCCCTTTTGACCGGGGGGAAGTGAGACTTCATTGTAGTGCAGATTTCCTTTGCAAGCTTGCTTGGTTGGCCAAAAAGGGCGTATGCATTTTTTCCTGAACATATTCAAGAAAAAACGCATACGCCCTTTTTGGCCAAGTGCATCATTGTCGACGTTCTGCCTCTTTTCCTATGCTTTGAATGCAATTCCAGTCTACCTCCTGAAATCGGTTTCCTGCAATTCTGCCCCGCTTTCAAGTGCTCTTGGCAGCCTTACTTCAGTATATTTTTGGACGATAGCTGTCATTTATAACTCTGCAGGTTTGTGAATTACAGTGCCCCTGAGTTCCTTTCTTCAACTCGCTTTCTTGTGAGCTGGCCGCAACACCGCAGGATTGCTTCAGGCCCTAATCTGGTTCCGGCACGGCATGCTGAGCCTTTGGTTAATTCCTCTCCCTGGTGGGAAATGAGAGTTAAATTTGCCCGTCCAGACACCTCCAGCTAGTCTCTTACTGTTTCTCGCTATTCCTGTTCATCTTCCGCAGAAATTGCAAACTGGGCCAAACAGGAGGTTAAAGGTACAGACTCTCCAAGTCGGGAGAGTGTTAGTAAAGCGTCTGGAATGTTGCACCCGAGTACCAGGGGACGAGAACTGAGACATATTGGAACACGTCTCCCGATCACACGGTTGATCATACCCTGGGTTCGACATGCATGATTTAGCTGAAGGAAGAATCCCTTAAACATGGAGAGTTGAGATCCGTGGAATGGGTACCATGCAATGTGACTTCAAAGGGTCTTCATTTGCTCACCGAACCTCTCCAATCCTATCACTGCTGCGTTTATGCCCCTGTACACATGCTTGATTCTCTTTCAGAGACATAATGATCCATAGGTTTTAAGATACTTACTAGTCAGGTACATTCTTAGGCGTTTAATATGGGGTGTTCAGTCCATTTCGTTGAGCAAGGAGTAGCTCTTGTGTATTACATATTTGGCTTAAGGAACTTTATCTGTGCTCATTTCAATCTCTGGTTTTATGCAGCACCCCAACTCACCTTTCCCCTTAAGCAAGCATAAGTTGGTTTTCTAAATTTGAGACCCTCTTCTGTTTTGTAATCCAGTTCCTGTGTAGCCAAGTTTACATTCCGTGTATTAATGATATCTTATGTTGTTTCTTTTTCTTGTGACTTATTTCAGTTAGAAGCATCATACCTGAATCCACTCATTATGCTACTACGGGCCTGATGACATAGATTTCATTGCTGAGTGATATTGCATTGTACGTAAGTACCACAACTTCTTTATACATTTTTCACTGTCTGCGATATTGAACTTGTCCCGTAAACGAGTTTCGTGTAAGCAGAGCCGTCCCAAACTTTGGGGTGGCTGTGTCTTTTTGATTTTAATTTCCCTAAGCTATAGGACCATAAGTGGAAGTGCCCTAGGCTCTGTTGCTTTGTTTCTTAGATGTTTCAGGAAACACCATACAGTTCTCCCAAGTGGCTGTTGGCAATTTACATCCCGCCCATCAGCATAACAAGGCTCCCAGTTCTCCATGGCCTGTCCTGCCTGTCTGGATTTTACACTTTATTCAGATGACCCTTTTGACCGGGGGGAAGTGAGACTTCATTGTAGTGCAGATTTCCTTTGAAAGCTTGCTTGGTTGGCCAAAAAGGGCGTATGCGTTTTTTCCTGAATATATTCAGGAAAAAACGCATACGCCCTTTTTGGCCAAGTGCATCATTGTGGACGTTCTGCCTCTTTTCCTATGCTTTCAATGCAATTCCAGTCTACCTCCTGAAATCAGTTTCCTGCAATTCTGCCCCGCTTTCAAGTCCTCTTGGCAGCCTTACTTCAGTATATTTTTGGACGATAGCTGTCATTTATAACTCTGCAGGTTTGTGAATAACAGTGCCCCTGAGCTCCTTTCTTCAACTCGCTTTCTTGTGAGCTGGCCGCAACACCGCAGGATTGCTTCAGGCCCTAATCTGGTACCGGCATGGCACGCTGAGCCTTTGGTTAATTCCTCTTCCTGGTGGGAAATGAGAGTTAAATTTGCCCGTCCAGAGACCTCCAGCTAGTCTCTCATTGGTTCTCCCTATTCCTGTTCATCTTCCGCAGAAATTGCAAACTGGGCCAAACAGGAGGTTAAAGGCACTGACTCTCCAAGTCGGGAGAGTGTTAGTAAAGCATCTGGAATGTTGCACCCGAGTACCAGGGGACAAAAACTGAGACATATTTGAACACGTCTCCCAATCACACGGTTGATCATACTCTGGGTTCCACATGCATGTTTTAGCTGAAGGAAGAATCCCTTAAACCTGGAGAGTTGAGACCCGTGGAATGGGTACCATGCAATATGACTTCAAAGGGTTTCATTTGCTCACCGAACCTCTCCAATCCTATCACTGCTGCGTTTATGCCCCTGTACACATGCTTTATTCTCTTTCGGAGACATAACAATCCATAGGTTTTAAGATACTTACTAGTCAGCTACATTCTTAGGCGTTTATTATGGGGTTTTGAGCCCATTTCATTGAGCAAGGAGTAGCTCTTGTCTATTACATGTTTGGCTTAAGGAACTTTATCTGTGCTCATTTCAATCTCTGGTTTTATGCAGCACCCCAACTCACCTTTCCCCTTAAGCAAGCAAAAGTTGGTTTTCTAAATTTGAGACCCTGTTCTGTTTTGTAATTCAGTTCCTGTGTAGCCAAGTTTACATTCCGTGTATTAGTGATATCTTATGATGTTTCTTTTTCTGTGTGACTTATTTCAGTTAGAATCATCATACTTGAACCCACTCATTTTCTGCTACAGCCCTGATGACGTAGATTTCATTGCTGAGTGATAGTGCATTGTACGTAAGTACCACAAATACTTTATCCATTTTTCACTTTCTGCGATATTGAACTTGTACCGTAAACGAGGTTCTTGTAAACAGAGCCGTCCCAAACTTTGGGGTGGGTGTGTCTTTCTGATTTTAATTTCCATAAGCTATAGGACCATAAGTGGAAGTGCCCTAGGCTCTGTTGCTTTGTTTTTTAGATGTTTCAGGAAACACCATACACTTCTCCCGGGTGGCTGTTGGCAATTTACATCCCGCCCATCAGCATAACAAGGCTCCCAGTTCTCCATGGCCTGTCCTGCCTTTCTGGATTTTACACTTTTTTCAGATGGCCCTTTTGACTGGGGGGAAGTGAGACTTCATTGGAGTGCAGATTTCCTTTGCAAGCTTGCTTCGTTGGCCAAAAACGGCGTATGCTTTTTTTCCTGAATATATTCAGGAAAAAACGCATAGGCCCTTTTTGGCCAAGTGCATCATTGTCGACGTTCTGCCACTTTTCCTATGCTTTAAATGCAATTCCAGTCTACCTCCTGAAATCGGATTCCTGCAATTCTGCCCCGCTTTCAAGTCCTCTTGGCAGCCTTACTTCAGTATATTTTTGGATGATAGCTGTCATTTATAACTCTGCAGGTTTGTGATTACAGTGCCCCTGAGCTCCTTTCTTCAACTTGCTTTCTTGTGAGCTGGCCGCAACACCACAGGATTGCTTCAGGCCCTAATCTGGTTCCGGCACGGCACGCTAAGCCTTTGGTTAATTCCTCTTCCTGGTGGGAAATGAGAGTTAAATTTGCCCGTCCAGACACCTCCAGCTAGTCTCCCATTGGTCCTCCCTATTCCAGTTCATCTTCCGCAGAAATTGCAAACTGGGCCAAACAGGAGGTTAAAGGCACTGACTCTCCAAGTCGGGAGAGTGTTAGTAAAGCGTCTGGAATGTTGCACCCGAGTACCAGCGGACGAAAATTGAGACATATTTGAACACGTCGCCCGATCACATGGTTGATCATACTCTGGGTTCCACATGCATGTTTCAGCTGAAAGAAGAATCCCTTAAAGCTGGAGAGTTGAGACCCGTGGAATGGGTACCATGCAATATGACTTCAAAGGGTCTTCATTTGCTCACCGAACCTCTCCAATCCTATCACTGCTGCGTTTATGCCCCTGAACACACGCTTGATTCTCTTTCAGAGACATAGCAATCCATAGGTTTTAAGATACTTACTAGTCAGGTACATTATTAGGCGTTTAATATGGTGTTTTGTGTTCATTTCGTTGAGCAAGGAGTAGCTCTTGCCTATTACATATTTGGCTTAAGGAACTTTACCTGTGCTCATTTCAATCTCTGGTTTTATGCAGCACCCCAACTCACCTTTCCCCTTAAGCAAGCATAAGTTGGTTTTCTAAATTTGAGACCCTTTTCTGTTTTGTAATCCAGTTCCTGTGTAGCCAAGTTTACATTCCGTGTATTAGTGATATCTTATGATGTTTCTTTTTCTGTGTGACTTATTTCAGTTAGAATCATCATACCTGAATCCACTCATTATGCTGCTATGGGCCTGATGACATAGATTTCATTGCTGAATGATATTGCATTGTATGTAAGTACCACGACTTCTTTATCCATTTTTCACTTTCTGCGATATTGAACTTGTACCGTAAACGAGGTTCTTGTAAACAGAGCCGTCCCAAACTTTGGGGTGGCTGTGTCTTTTTTATTTTAATTTCCCTAAGCTATAGGCCCATAAGTGGAAGTGACCTAGGCTCTGTTGCTTTGTTTTTTAGATGTTTCAGGAAACACCATACACTTCTCCCGAGTGGCTGTTGGCAATTTACATGCCGCCCATCAGCACAACAAGGCTCCCAGTTCTCCATGGGCTGTCCTGCCTTTCTGGATTTTACACTTTTTTCAGATGGCCCTTTTGACTGTGGGGAAGTGAGACTTCATTGGAGTGCAGATTTCCTTTGCAAGCTTGCTTGGTTGGCCAAAAAGTGCATATGCGTTTTTTCCTGAATATATTCAGGAAAAAATGCATACGCCCTTTTTGGCCAAGTGCATCATTGTCGACGTTCTGCCTCTTTTCCTATGCTTTAAATGTAATTCCAGTCTACCTCCTGAAATTGGTTTCCTGCAATTCTGCCCCGCTTTCAAGTCCTCTTGGCAGCTTTACTTCAGTATATTTTTGGACGATAGCTGTCATTTATAATTCTGCAGGTTTGTAATTACAGTGCCCCTGAGCTCCTTTCTTTAACTCGCTTTCTTGTGAGCTGGCCTCAACACCGCAGGATTGCTTCAGGCCCTAATCTGGTTCCGGCACGGCACGCTGAGCCTTTTGTTAATTCCTCTTCCTGGTAGGAAATGAGAGTTAAATTTGCCCGTCCAGACACCTCCAGCTAGTCTCTCATTGGTTCTCCCTATTCCTGTTCATCTTCCGCAGAAATTGCAAACTGGGCCAAACAGGAGGTTAAAGGCACTGACTCTCCAAGTCGGAAGAGTGTTACTAAAGCGTCTGGAATGTTGCACCCGAGTACCAGGGGACGAAAACTGAGACATATTTGAACACATCTCCCGATCACATGGTTGATCATACTCTGGGCTCCACATGCATGTTTAAGCTGAAGGAAGAATCCCTTAAACCTGGAGAGTTGAGACCCGTGGAATGGGTACCATGCAATATGACTTCAAAGGGTCTTCATTTGCTCACCGAACCTCTCCAATCCTATCACTGCTGCGTTTATGCCCCTGTACACATGCTTGATTCTCTTTCGGAGACATAGCAATCCATAGGTTTTAAGATACTTACTAGTCAGGTACATTCTTAGGCATTTAATATGGGCTGTTGAGTCCATTTCGTTGAGCAAGGAGTAGCTCTTGTCTATTACATATTTGGCTTAAGGAACTTTATCTGTGCTCATTTCAATCTCTGGTTTTATGCAGCACCCCAACTCACCTTTCCCCTTAAGCAAGCATAAGTTGGTTTTCTAAATTTGAGGCCCTGTTCTCTTTTGTAATCCATTTCCTGTGTAGCCAAGTTTACATTCCGTGTATTAGTGATATCTTATGATGTTTCTTTTTCTGTGTGACATATTTCAGTTAGAATCATCGTACCTGAATCCACTCATTATGCTGCTACGGGCCTGATGACATAGATTTCATTGCTGAGTGATATTGCATTGTATGTAAGTACCACAACTTCTTTATCCATTTTTCGCTTTCTGTGATATTGAACTTGTACCAAAAACGAGGTTCTTGTAAACAGAGCCGTCCCAAACTTTGGGGTGGCTGTGTCTTTTTGATTTTAATTTGCCTAAGCTATAGGACCATAAGTAGAAGAGCCCTAGGCTCTGTTGCTTTGTTTTTTAGATGTTTCAGGAAACACCATACACTTCTCCCCAGTGGCTGTTGGCAATTTACATCCTGCCCATCAGCATAACAAGTCTCCCAGATCTCCATGGCCTGTCCTGCCTTTCTGGATTTTACACTATTTTCAGATGGCCCTTTTGACCGGGGGGAAGTGAGACTTCATTGTAGTGCAGATTTCCTTTGCAAGCTTGCTTGGTTGGCCAAAAAGTGCGTATGCATTTTTTCCTGAATATATTCAGGAAAAAACGCATATGCCCTTTTTGACCAAGTGCATCATTGTCGACGTTCTGCCTCTTTTCCTATGGTTTAAATGCAATTCCAGTCTACCTCCTGAAATCGGTTTCCTGCAATTCTGCCCCGCTTTCAAGTCCTCTTGGCAGCCTTACTTCAGTATATTTTTGCACAATAGCTGTCATTTATAACTCTGCAGGTTTGTGAATTACAGTGCCCCTGAGCTCCTTTCTTCAACTCCCTTTCTTGTGAGCTGGCCGCCACACCGCAGGATTGCTTCAGGCCCTAATCTGGTTCCGGCACGGCACGCTGAGCCTTTGGTTAATTCCTCTTCCTGATGGGAAATGAGAGTTAAATTTGCCCGTCCATACACCTCCAGCTAGTCTCTCATTGGTTCTCCCTATTCCTGTTCATCTTCCGCGGAATTTGCAAACTGGGCCAAACAGGAGGTTAAAGGCACTGACTCTCCAATTCGGGAGAGTGTTAGTAAAGCGTCTGGAATGTTGCACCCGAGTACCAGCGGACGAAAATTGAGACATATTGGAACACGTCTCCTCATCACACGGTTGATCATATTCTGGGTTCCACATGCATGTTTCAGCTGAAGGAAGAATCCCTTAAAGCTGGAGAGTTGAGACCCGTGGAATGGGTACCATGCAATATGACTTCAAAGGGTCTTCATTTTCTCACCGGTCCTCTCCAATCCTATCACTGCTGCGTTTATGCCCCTGTACACATGCTTCTCTTTCGCAGACAAAGCAATCCGTAGGTTTTAAGATACTTAATAGTCAGGTACATTCTTAGGCGTTTAATATGGGGTGTTGAGTCCATTTCGTTGAGCAAGGAGTAGCTCTTGTCTATTACATATCTGGCTTAAGGAACTTTATCTGTGCTCATTTCAATGTCTGGTTTAATGCAGCACCCCAACTCACCTTTCCCCTTAAGCAAGCATAAGTTGGTTTTCTAAATAGGAGAACCTGTTCTGTTTTGTAATCCAGTTCCTGTGTAGCCAAGTTTACTTTCCGTGTATTAGTGATATCTTATGATGTTTCTTTTTCTGTGTGACTTATTTCAGTTAGAATCATCATACCTGAATCCACTCATTATGCTGCTACGGGCCTGATGACATAGATTTCATTGCTGAGTGGTATTGCATTGTACGTAAGTACCACAACTTCTTTATCCATTTTTCACTTTCTGCGATATTGAACTTGTACCGTAAACGAGGTTCTTGTAAACAGAGCCGTCCCAAACTTTGGGGTGGCTGTGTGTTTTTGATTTTAATTTCCCTAAGCTATAGGACCATAAGTGGAAGTGCCCTAGGCTCTGTTGCTTTGTTTTTTAGATGTTTCAGGAAACACCATACACTTCTCCCGAGTGGCTGTTGGCAATTTACATCCCGCCCATCAGCATAACAAGGCTCCCAGTTCTCCAGGGCCTGTCCTGCCTTTCTGGATTTTACACTTTTTTCACATGGCCCTTTTGACCGGGGGGAAGTGAGACTTCATTGTAGTGCAGATTTCCTTTGCAAGCTTGCTTGGTTGGCCAAAAAGGGCGTATGCGTTTTTTCCTGAATATATTCAGGAAAAAACGCATACGCCCTTTTTGGCCAAGTGCATCATTGTCGACGTTCTGCCTCTTTTCCTCTGCTTTAAATGCAATTCCAGTCTACCTCCTGAAATCTGTTTCCTGCAATTCTGCCCCGCTTTCAAGTGCTCTTGGCAGCCTTACTTCAGTATATTTTTGGACGATAGCTGTCATTTATAACTCTGCAGTTTTGTGAATTACAGTGCCCCTGAGCTCCTTTCTTCAACTCACTTTCTTGTGAGCTGGCCACAACACCACAGGATTGCTTCAGGCCCTAATATGATTCCAGCACGGCACGCTGAGCCTTTGGTTAATTACTCTTCCTGGTGGGAAATGAGAGTTAAATTTGCCCGTCCAGACACCTCCAGCTAGTCTCTCATTTGTTCTCCCTAGTCCTGGAAATCTTCCGCAGAAATCGCAAACTGGGCCAAACAGGAGGTTAAAGGCACTGACTCTCCAAGTCGGGAGTGTGTTAGTAAAGCGTCTGGAATGTTGCACCCGAGTACCAGGGGACAAAAACTGAGATATATTGGAACATGTCTCCCGATCACACGGTTGATCATACTCTGGGTTCCACATGCATGTTTTAGCTGAAGGAAGAATCCCTTAAACCTGGAGAGTTGAGACCCGTGGAATGGGTACCATGCAATATGACTTCAAAGGGTCTTCATTTGCTCTCCGAACCTCTCCAATCCTATCACTGCTGCGTTTATGCCCCTGTACACACGCTTGATTCTCTTTCAGAGACATAGCAATCCATAGGTTTTAAGAAACTTACTAGTTATGTACATTCTTAGGTGTTTAATATGTGGTGTTGAGTACATTTCGTTGAGCAAGGAGTAGCTCTTGTCTATTACATATTTGGCTTAAAGAACTTTATCTGTGCTAATTTCAATCTCTGGTTTTATGCAGCACCCCAACTCACCTTTCCCCTTAAGCAAGCATAAGTTGGTTTTCTAAATTTGAGACCCTGTTCTGTTTTGTAATTCAGTTCCTGTGTGGCCAAGTGTACATTCCGTGTATTAGTGATATCTTATGATCTTTCTTTTTCTGTGTGACTTATTTCAGTTAGAATCATCATACCTGAATCCACTCTATGCTGCTACGGGCCTGATGACATAGATTTCATTGCTGAGTGATATTGCATTGTACGTAAGTAACACAACTTCTTTATCCATTTCTCATTTTGTGCGATATTGAACTTGTACCGTAAACGAGGTTCTTGTAAACAGAGCCATCCCAAACTTTGGGGTGGCTGTGTCCTTTTGATTTTAATTTCCCTAATCTATACGACCATAAGTGGAAGTGCCCTAGGCTCTGTTGCTTTGTTTTTTAGATGTTTCAGGAAACACCATACACATCTCCCCAGTGGCTGTTGGCAAATTACATCCCGCCCATCAGCGTAACAAGGCTCCCAGTTCTCCAGGGCCTGTCCTGCCTTTCTGGATTTTACACTTTTTTCAGATGGCCCTTTTGACCGGGGGGAAGTGAGACTTCATTGTAGTGCAGATTTCCTTTGCAAGCTTGCTTGGTTGGCCAAAAAGTGCGTATGCGTTTTTTCCTGAATATATTCAGGAAAAAACGCATACGCCCTTTTTGGCCAAGTGCATCATTGTCGACGTTCTGCCTCTTTTCCTATGCTTTAAATGCAATTCCAGTCTATCTCCTGAAATCGGTTTCCTGCAATTCTGCCCCGCTTTCAGTCCTCTTGGCAGCCTTACTTCAGTATATTTTTGGACGATAGCTGTCATTTATAACTCTGCAGGTTTGTGAATTACACTGCCCCTGAGCTCCTTTCTTCAACTCGCTTTCTTGTGAGCTGGCCGCAACACCGCAGGATTGCTTCAGGCCCTAATCTGGTTCCGACACAGCACGCTGAGCCTTTGGTTAATTCCTCTTCCTGGTGGGAAATGAGAGTTAAATTTGCCCGTCCAGACACCTTCAGCTAGTCTCTCATTTGTTCTCCCTATTCCTGTTCATCTTCCGCAGAAATTGCAAACTGGGCCAAACAGGAGGTTAAAGGCACTGACTCTCCATGTCGGGAGAGTGTTAGTAAAGCGTTTGGAATGTTGCACCCGAGTACCAGGGGTCGAAAACTGAGACATATTGGAACACGTCTCCCGATTACATGGTTGATCATACTCTGGGTTCCACATGCATATTTTAGCCGAAGGAAGAATCCCTTAAACCTGGAGAGTTGAGACCCGTGGATTGGGTACCATGCAATATGACTTCAAATGGTCTTCATTTGCTCACCGAACCTCTCCAATCCTATCACTGCTGCGTTTATGCCCCTGTACACACGCTTGATTCTCTTTCGGAGACATAGCAATCCATAGGTTTTAAGATACTTACTAGTCAGGTACATTCTTAGGCGTTTAATATGGGGTGTTGAGTCCATTTCGTTGAGCAAGGAGTAGCTCTTGTCTATTCCATATTTGGCTTAAGGAACTTTATCTGTGCTCATTTCAATGTCTGGTTTAATGCAGCACCCCAACTCACCTTTCCCCTTAAGCAACCATAAGTTGGTTTTCTAAATTTGAGACCCTGTTCTGTTTTGTAATTCAGTTCCTGTGTAGCCAAGTTTACATTCCGTGTATTAGTGATATCTTATGATGTTTCTTTTTCTGTGTGACTTATTTCAGTTAGAATCATCATACCTGAATCCACTCATTATGCTGCTACGGGCCTGATGATATAGATTTCATGGCTGAGTGATATTGCATTGTACGTAAGTACCACAACTTCTTTATCCATTTTTCACTTTCTGCGATATTGAACTTGTAACGTAAACGAGGTTCTTGTAAACAGAGCCGTCCCAAACTTTGGGGTGGCTGTGTCTTTTTGATTTTAATTTCCCTAAGCTATAGGACCATAAGTGGAAGTGCCCTAGGCTCTGTTGCTTTGTTTTTTAGATGTTTCAGGAAACACCATACACTTCTCCAGAGTGGCTGTTGGCAATTTACATCCCGCCCATCAGCATAACAAGGCTCCCAGTTCTCCATGGCCTGTCCTGCCTTTCTGGATTTTACACTTTTTTCAGGTGGCCCTTTTGCCCGGGGGGAAGTGAGACTTCATTGTAGTGCAGATTTCCTTTGCAAGCTTGCTTGGTTGGCCAAAAAGGGCGTATGCGTTTTTTCCTGAATATATTCAGGAAAAAACACATACGCCCTTTTTGGCCAAGTGCATAATTGTCGACGTTCTGCCTCTTTTCCTATGCTTTAAATGCAATTCCAGTCTACCTCCTGAAATTGGTTTCCTGCAATTGTGCCTTGCTTTCAATGCCTCTTCATAGCCTTACCTCAATATATTTTTTGAAAATAGTTGGCCTTTATAACTCTGCAGTTTTTTGAATTGCAGTGGCCCTTTGCTCCATTTTTCAGCTCTTATTTTTGTGATCTTGCCTCATAACCACACGATTCCTTCAGGCCCTATTCTTCTTCTGGGGCACCTTGCTGTGCCTTTGGTTTATTCTTCTTACTGATGTGAAATTAGAGTGACATGTGCCCATTGAAACTGCTACAGCTAGTTTCTCACTGGTTCCCCCTATTCCCATTCATCCTCCGCACTAACTGCAGACTGTGCGATACCAGAACTTAAAGGCATTGACTCTCCATGTGGGGATATTGTTAATAAAGCGGCTGGAATGTCGATCCGGAGTCCCAGGAGAGGAAAAATGAGGTGCGTTTTAGAAACCTTTCCCGATCATATGGTATACCAGTCGCTGGGTTTCCCAAGCATGGTTTAGCTGTAGGAAGATTCCCTTCAACCTGGAGTGTTGGGACCCTTGGAATGAGTAGCATGAAGTATTGCATTAAACTTTTGGCAGTTGCTCACCAAAGCTCACCAATCCTCTCAGCCCCAAGTGTCCAGCCTTATGTCTTATCCAGCTGTGGGTTTATATGTGGTCAATCCAGGTTACATCACAGCCCCTGAGCGAATTTTGTAAGAATTTTTCTCTCTTTCATTGTTTCTGCGTTTTGTTTTTAAAATTTATTTCTATAATGGGGTTTAGCTCATTTTCACTGCTGTGTTTGTGCCGCTCTGCACACACTTGATTCCCTTATGGAGATATATCAATACATGGGTTTTAAGATTCTTATTACTCAGATATATTTCTCTGCGGTGTATAGGGTGTGTTGAGGCCAGTTCATTGAGCAAGGTGTGGATCTTGTCTAATATCTATTTGGTTTATTGAACGGTATCTGTGCTAATTTCAAACTCTGGTTTTATGCATCACCCCACCTCTCCTTTCCCCTTAAGCTGACATAAGTGTGTTTTCTACATGTGAGACACTGTTCTGTTCTGTAATTCATTTCTTGTGCAGCCATATTTACCCTCCCTCTATAAGTGATAGCTTATGATATGTTTCTTTTTCTGTTTGACTTATTTCAAGTAGTATTATCGGACCTAAATCCACTCTTTATCCTTCTACTAGCCTTATTACCTTGATTTCATGGTGAAGAGATATTCCATTGTACATAAGTACCACATCTTCTTTATCCATTGTTCTCTTTCCTGGGATATTTAAGGTGTACTGAAGTTGAGGTTCTTGTAAACAGAGTAGCCCTAAACTGTGGTGTGCTTGTGTCTTGTTGATTTTTAGACTTCCCTAGATATACTCCCATGATTGGAAGTGTCCTATGCTCTGTAGCTCTGTTTTTTAGATGATTTAGGAACCACCATACACTTCTCCAGAGTGGCTCTTGGCAGTTCACACACTGCCCATCAGCGTATAAAGGCTCCCTGTTCTCCATGGCCTGTCCTGCATTTCTGGTTTTTACAATTTTTTAGGATGGCCCTTTTGACCGGTGGGAAATGAGACTTCTTTGTTGTGCACATTTGCATTGCTTGCTTGCTTCGTTGCCCATAAAGTGCGTATGTGTTTTTTCCTGGATATAATCAGGAAAAAACGCATACGCCCTTTTGGGCCAACTGCATCATTGTCGAAATTCTGCCGCTTTTCATGTGCTTTAAAGACGAGTCCAATCTATCTCTTGAAATCTGTTTCTTGCAATTCTGTCTTGCATTCAGATCCTCTTCTTTGCCTTACCTCAACATAGTTTTGGACGTTAGTTTTCATTTATAACTCTGCAGGTTTGTGAATTGCAGTGACCCTGAGCTCCATTTTTTAAGTTGCTCTTTTGTGAGCTGGCCTCAAACCCGCAGGATTACTTCAGGCCCTATTTTGGCTCCGGCGAGGCGGGCTGAGCCTTTTTTCAATTCTTTTTCTTAATGGGAAATTAGAGTGATATGTGCCCGTCCAAACCCCTACAACTATTCTCTCATTGGTTCCCCCTCTTCCCGTTCATCCTCCTCACAATTTGCAAAATGTGTGAAACAGAAGTTGAAATGTGCTGATTCTCCAAGTGGGGAGATTCTAAGTAACGTGGCTGGAATGGTGAACAGGAGCACCAGGAGAGGATAAATGAGCTGCATTTTAGACACATCTCCCGATCACATGGTGTACAGTCCTCTGGGTTTTCCATGCATGTTTTAGCTGTAGGAAGATCCCTTGAACCTGCAGATTTGGGACCCATTGAATGGGTACCAGGTAGTATTACTTTAAAGGGTGTGCATTTCCTCACCCAACCTCACATTTCTCTTAGTGCAAACAGTTTCCAGCCTTATGTCTCATCCTGCTGTGGGTCTAGATGTGTTCAATCCATGTTGCATCACCGTCCCTGAGGAAAAGTTGTAAGAGGTTTTCTCTGTCTCTCTGTCGTTTATTTTTTTCAATTTATTACTATATTGGTTACAGCTGATTTTCAAAGCTCTGTTTCTTGCTGCTGTACATCCACTTGATTCACGTACAGAGAGACATCAGTAAATTCTTTTTCAGATTCTTACCAGTCGTATATATTCTTTTCCGGTGACTTGAGTGTGCTGAGTGCAGTTCTTTTAGCTACCGTGTAGGCCTTGTTGATTATCAGTTTGGTATTTGGAATGGTATCTTTGCTAATTTCAACCTCCTGGATGATGCCTCACCCCTCCCCACCTTTCCCGTTTAGCAGCCTTATGCGTGTTTCCTACATATTTGACTATGTTTTTGTTTTGTAATTTATTTCATGTGTAGCCATTTTGGATTCCACCTTTAAGTGATATCTTATGATAAGTGTCTTTTTCTTTTTGAATTATGTCACTTAGATCATACGTAACTCCTCCGGAGTTGTTACAACTGGCCATATTTCATTGATTTCCAGGCTGAATAATATTCCACTCTACCTAAGTACCACATCTCTATCCATTTTTTCCCTCCAGAGACATTTAAGTTATATCCTAGTCGAGGATCTTTTAAACAGAGAGGGGGTAAACATTGGGGTGCCTGTGTCCTCTCAATTTTTGTTTTTCCCAAGATATACACCCATGAGTGCAAGTGCCCTATGCTCTGTAGCTCATTTTTTAGATGCTTTAGTAAACACAATACACTTCTCCAGAATGGCCGTTGGCAATATACATTTCCACTATAAGTCTCACAGGGCTCCCTCTTCTCCTTGCCCTGTCCTGCATTTCTGTTGTTTACGCTTTATGAGGATGGCTCTTCTGACTGATGCGAAGTGATATCTTTTGTAGTATTGACTTCCAGTGCCCACCTGTTTGGTTGGCTAAAAAGTGTATGCCCTTTTCTTGAATATATACAGAAAAAAACGCATACACCCTTTTTGGCCAACTGCAATGTTGGCAATGTTCAGCTCCTTTTCTTGTGCTTAATGGCGAGTCCTTTCTACCTCCTCAAATCCCTTTCCTGCCATTCTCCCTTGCTTACAAGTCCTTTTCTCTGACTTTCCTCAAGACATTTTTCAGTGATGGATATTTTCAACTCTGCAGTTTCGTGAATTTTACTGCCCCTGAGTTCCATTGTTCAACTTGTGTTTATGGGAACTGGCCACAAAGCAGAGGGATTTCCTCAAGACCTATACTGTTTCCATGGGCAACCCTAGCCTTTGGTCAATTCGTCTTCCTGATTGGAAATTAGAGTGACATGGGCCTGTCTGAACACCTAGGACTTGTCTCTCATTGTTCCTCATCCTTCCGCTTCATCCTCTGGACAAATTCCAAACTGTACGCAACAGGATGTTGACAGTGCTGACATCTCCAAGTGGGGAGACTGTTAGTAAAGACGCTGGAGGGGTGAACCCGAGCACCAGGAGATGAGGAGATGAGATGCCTTTTCCAAACTCTTCCCGATCAGACGGTATACCATCCTCTGGGTGTGACAGACATGTTTTAGCAGTAGGAAGAGTCCCATTCATGTAAGGAGAACACCAGGGCTTTTTCAAAATCAGTGTCTCCCCGAAACCCAAACTGGGGAATTTTTTAAGCTACGGCTACACATATGTTCATTAAGGGCCTTGGGAAGTAGGCAGAGTCCAAACTTTAGATGATTGAAGTCTTCAGGGTCAGAAGCACTCACCACCAGCTTCCCTTAGGTTACACTTTAACTGTCATTGATAGATGATGTCAATAAAAATATCTATTCTTTTTCAGATTGTTTCCCCTTATAGCTTATTGCAAAATGTTGAGTGTAGTTCCCTGTGCTATCCAGTAGTTCCTTGTTGATGATCTATTTTATACATAGCAGTGTGTATGTGTTAATCCCAAACTGTTAATTTATCCCTCCTCCCACCTTTCCCCTTTGGTAATAATAAATTATAAGATTTTATACTTCTCAGAAATGGGGGAGCTGAAAGAGAGGTATCATTTTCAATGGAAAAGCATTTAAAACAAGATTGAAGCTTTAACCAAGATTATTAGATGTACATCCTTGGAAAGAAATCACTTCGTTTCTCTAATATTGACCTGACAAATAAGACAAACCTTTTCACTGAACTTGCTTATAATAAAGTGATGGAAATATCAAATGGAAGTGTTAGAAACATCTTATTTTACCTGAGCCTTATACACTGTTCTATGTTAACTACAGTTTGGCTCACACATCTGTTCATTGAGGTTACAATAGTCTCAATTTCTGTTACTGATCCTCCAGAGTGGACCCCAACAAGTGTCCCCCTGCCCAGTGTCATTGGGGCCAACAGATCGAGACTGAGTTTGGTTCACAAGCAAAGGAAACTTTATATTTTGATCAGAGAATGGAGAGGTGAGAGCATGCGCTACCCCGTGGGCTGTGGGCTGGGCTGCTGTGTAGAGATCCTGTCAGAGTCAGTGGGAGGGAGGGGGCGGAGCTCTCGAGGGCCGGGTTGGCTGCAGCTCAGGCTCTATATCGCGGAGTCTGCACTGGGCCCCAGGAGCTGAGGTGTCGTCCCACCCATTCTGCACTAGGAAATCTGGTCTGAAGTGCCGGGTGTGGAACCTCTGCATGCGGGACCCTAGGAGCACATGAAATTAGACAAAGCACAAAGGATAAAAACGGTTAGACTTGACTTTATTGCCCAGATTCTATTTTTATCTCCCAGGGATTTTTAATGGGCTTTGCTGGGGACAAACCCCTCCTCTGCCTTTTGTCCCGTTCCTCATTCTTGGAGTGCTGAGGGTGCAGACCCTTCTTCTGTAACTGCTGAGTGCTGAGCTGGGAGCCCTCATACCCGGGGGCGAGGGTCAGAGCTTCTCCCCAGCAGCCTCCGGGTGACGTTGATTGTCCCCAGGCCCCCTGCCTCCCTGCTCGTCCACCTGAGCACCAGCATTGGAAGTGTTATAGATTCTAATGACCTTTAAGGGTCCAGGAAAGAGATGTGCAGAGACGCTGTGGGGGCCGGTTTCATCCCGCCCCACATTTGTTCGGCCACCTTAGGCTGACCGTTTCTGCCAGCCTAGATGCTCTGACCAGTAGTCTGCGCTTTCTTCAATTAGGCCCCTGAATTAACGTACAAACAGCACCAGGTGTCAGAGCCCTGCCCGCTCAACTCCCAGACAGTCCAGGGTCAGTGGTGATCAAGGACCATGATGGCCACTGAGTCAACAGCCTTTTGAAGTAAACAGGAGTCCAGCCAGTCTCATTGGCCACCATCATCACGGTGTCTGTAGGCTTTTCTATGGTGACAGTGTGATATACGGTTCCCCCGCCAAGATTATTAGCTCCCCTCTGGGTGCAGTAAGTCCTGCAAGCAGTAGTCTACTCTTTTGGGACACACTCTTGTTGTTTTATGAGAGAAACTCCAGGTCAAGTGATGTTCACATGAGCCGTCATGGTGCCCTGTTGCCCCCGGTTATCTCTCTGGATGTTGGAGTTGGAAGGCCTCCTCACTCGAGGTTGGTGTGCCCACAGAGCAAACCCTGCAACTTCAGGGCATGGTTGGTGGTTAGGATCACCACGTGGGGTCCTTTTCCCTTAGGAGGGAGGTGGCCTTTGGGGCTGCTGATTTCCAGGTTTTTAGATACCGCCAGTATCTTGGCCAGATGTGGCAGTGGGACAAGCCCCTTGGTGACCGTAGTTTATCCTACCTGGATGGCATTCTTGCATTGTTCCATTTCAAGTGGTCCCAGTTTTTGCACTAATTCTCCAATGGCGATTCACCTTTCACCGGGAATGTAAAGGTCAAAGGGTTTAGCTAAATTAGGGAGTTCCAGGGCAAGGGTCTGAATTGGCTGCTCTTTCCATTCTTGAAAGGCCACTTCTGGATTCTATTCAAAAGGATCATCATCTTTTCCTTTCAGTGTTTCATATAGAGGCCCAGCTAGTAGACTGTAGTTAGGGATCCAGAAGCAGCAAACCCTGGCCTCCCCAGGAACCCCTAAGCTGTCTTCTAGTTTTAGAAAGGGGTAAGGCTGAAAATGGTTTCTTTCCTTTCCTGGGATGGGCTTCTCCGACCTTCTGTGAGAATGAAGCCCAGGCAGGTCACCGCAGTCTGTGATATTTGAGCTTTTTCTTGGACAACTTCTATCCTTTATTGGCTTGGTAGTTCAGAGGCCTCCTTAGTAGGGCTGGCGATCAGAATGTCGTCTGCGTACTGAAGGAGGGTTTCCTTTTCCAGAGGTAGAACTTTTAGGTCTTTAGCTAAGCTTTCCCCAAAGATGGTGTGGGAATTTTTGCACCCTTGGGGCAAGACGGCCCGGAAGTATTGTTTTAGTTGTATGTTGAGTCCTGCCACTCACAAGCCACAATTTCTTGTGACTCTGGGACGAATGGAATACAAAAGAAGGCATCATTGAAGACTAATACAGAATACCATGTCCTGGTGGTTGGTAGAATGACCAGCAGGGTGTAGGAATTAGGAGCAGCTGGAGGTATATCCTCGGTGGCTTCACTGACTGTCCTGACATCCTTTACCAGGTCCCCAGCAGCCCATGGGGCTCTCGTGGTCAGACCAATCCCAGAATATGGAGCTCACCTGGGCAGGTACCCCACCCCCACCCCAGCCCACGGGGCTCTCGTGGTCAGGCCCCTCCCAGGATACAGAGCTACCCTTGCAGGTACCGTGGCAGGGCTGGGCACACAGGAACCGTGCACATAGCCCTCATTGCAGAGCACCCCCAGCTCACCTGTCGCTCAGAGCTGACACAGAGCACCTCAGAGCAGGACTTGAACTAACAAACAGCAGCTGTGACAGGTCTGTGACCCTGGGCATCACTCTGTGCGGCCTCCCTCCACCTGGTCTTCCAGAGACTTCCACTGCACCCGGGGCACCAGGCCTCTGTCTCCAACCACCACCCACCCCTCCTCTCCCTGACTCCTGGGTTCCTCTCATTAGGAGAGGGTTTTCTTGAAGTTGTCTCCCACTCATGGGCCAGATAAAATGATTAGAAAACAAGCCAAAGCTGCAGCCCCTTGTCTATCCTGACTCTCAGGAGCCCACACCTGTTCCTTGGACCTGGCCGGTTCAGCAAGTTCCATTTTCTGCAACTGTGAGCCCCTGAGGGGTGATGATTGGCTGACCTGGGCAGCCTTACCGTGCCGGCCAGCCCTCCCCAGGTGTGCCTGGGTTGAGATCAATATAAATACAACTCCAGGCAGCAAGAGCCCCTGCAGCCATGCCTGACGCCATTTTCTCTGCCCTATCAGCAGTCTCGGGGCTGGGCTGGTGGGAGGGAGTGAGAGGCCACGGCTTTGTGGGTGGCCCAGTGTGAGTGGGGCTCTGCTGGACTTTCTGCAGCAGTTGCCAGGCTGCCACCTGCTAAAGAAGAGGATGTGTCACCTATACCTGCTGCTGGAATTTCTCCCTGGGCAGAGGTGAGGAAGGAAAAAAGCAGTGGGGGCAGGGACAGGACGGGTATCTCAGGCAGGGAAATGGAAATCTTCCAGAAGAGCACCCAGGGCCAGGACCATCCTGGCTGGCCTGCAGGCACCAAGTCGGCCGGCATGCTGTCACTCGTGTGGCTCTATGGCCCTTCCTCTAGGCTTTCAAGTCCTTGTATATATTCAGGTGTTTTACCTGGGACGGGTGGGAATAGTGCAGCAGCAACTGGCCTGGGGCTCAGCTCACGTTTACTCACAGATGTCTCGGCACGGTGCCCCAGCTTTGCAATGAGGACGCTTGTTGCGTGGGGGCTGCTGGCTGAATGGGAGATGATTCCCCACCATTGACCAACTTCAGAATTGTTTACAACTGGAGCAAGTGCCCTGATACGGTTTTCCTCTGAGGAACTGGTGGGTTCTGTGTTTTTTTTCTCTTTTTCGTTTTTGGTTCAAGGTAGATTTTATTCCTCTTTTTTGTATTTACAGATATAAGCATGGAAATAATTTATTCATATAAATACATGTATGTGAAGGGAATAATTGTTTTTTCTGTTTTATTTTTTAAATTTTCTTTTTAATTTTGAATTTTATTTTATATTTTTATACAGCAGGTTCTTATTGGTTATCTAGTTTATACATATAAATGTATACATGCCAATCCCAGTCTCTCAACTCCTCCCACCACCACCCCCCCAACAGCTTTCCCCCCTTGTTGTCCATACGTTTGTTGTCTACATGTGTTGCTCTATTTATGCCTTGCAAAATGGTTAACCTGTACAGTTTTTCTAGGTTCCACATATATGCATGAATATACAAGATTTGTTTTTCTCTTTCTGACTTACTTCACTCTGTATGACACTCTCTAGATCCATCGACGTCTCTACAAATGACCCAATTTCATTCCTTTTCATGGCTTAGTAATATTCCATTTTATATATGTACCACAGCTTTATGCATTCGTCTGTCTGTGGGCATTTAGGTTGCTTCCATTACCTCGATATTGTAAAGAGTGATGCAATGAACATTGCGGTGAATGTCTCTTTTTGATTTATGGTTTTGTCTGGTTATATGTTCAGTAGTGGGATTGCTGTATCATATGGTAATTCTATTGTTAGTTTCTTAAGAAACTCCATATTGTTCTCCATAGTGACTGTATCAATTTATATTCCCAACAATAGTGGAAGAGGGTTCCTTTTCTCCACACCCTTTCCAGCATTTTTTGTTTGTAGATTTTCTGATGATGCCAATTCTACCAGGTGTGAGGTGATACCTCATTGTTGAGTCCATTTCCTTGAGCAAGGGGTAGGTCTTGTCTATTACATATTTAGCTTATGGAACGGTATCTGTGCTAATTTCAAACTCTGGTTTTATGCAGCACCCCAACTCACCTTCCCCCTTAAGCAAGCATAAGTTGTTTTTCTAAACATGAGACCCTGTTCTGTTTTGTAATTCAGTTCATGTGTAGCCAAGTTCTCATTCCATGTATTAGTGGTATCTTATGATGTTTCTTTTTCTGTGTGACTTTTTTCACTTAGAATCACCATGCCTCAATCCACTCATTATGCTGGTACGGGCCTGGTGACATAGTTTTCATTGCTGAGAGGTATTCTGTTGTACGTAAGTACCGCAACATCTTTATCCATTATTTGCTCTCTGGCATATTTAACTTGTGCTGCAGAAGAGGTTCCTGTAAACAGAGCCATCCCAAATTTTGGGGTGGCTGTGTCTTTTTGATTTTAATTTCCCTAAGCTATAGGACCATAAGTGGAAGTGCCCTAGGCTCTGTTGCTTTGTTTTTTAGATGTTTCAGGAAACACCATACACTTCTCCCTAGTGGCTGTTGGCAATTTACATCCCGCCCATCAGCATAACAAGGCTCCCAGTTCTCCATGGCCTGTCCTGCCTTTCTGGATTTTACACTTTTCTCAGATGGCCCTTTTGACCGGGGGGATGTGAGACTTCATTGTAGTGCAGATTTCCTTTGCAAGCTTGCTTGGTTGGCCAAAAAGTGCGTATGCGTTTTTTCCTGAATATATTCAGGAAAAAACGCATACGCCCTTTTTGGCCAAGTGCATCATTGTCGACGTTCTGCCTCTTTTCCTATGCTTTAAAGGCAATTCCAGTCTACCTCCTGAAATCGGTTTCCTGCAATTCTGCCCCGCTTTCAAGTCCTCTTGGCAGCCTTACTTCAGTATATTTTTGGACGATAGCTGTCATTTATAACTCTGCAGGTTTGTGAATTACAGTGCCCCTGAGCTCCTTTCTTCAACTCGCTTTCTTGTGAGCTGCCCGCAACACCGCAGGATTGCTTCAGGCCCGAATCTGGTTCCGGCACGGCACGCTGAGCCTTTGGTTAATTCCTCTTCCTGGTGGGAAATGAGAGTTAAATTTGCCGGTCCAGACACCTCCAGCTAGTCTCTCATTGGTTCTCCATATTCCTGTTCATCTTCCACAGAAATTGTAAACTGGGCCAAACAGGAGTTTAAAGGCACTGACTCTCCAAGTTGGGAGAGTGTTAGTAAAGCGTCTGGAATGTTGCACCAGAGTACCAGGGGACGAGAACTGAGACATATTGGAACACGTCTCCCGATCACACGGTTGATCATACTCTGGATTCCACATGCATGTTTTAGGTGAAGGAAGAATCCCTTAAACCTGGAGAGTTGAGACCCGTGGAATGGGTACCATGCAATATGACTTCAAAGGATCTTCATTTGCTCACCGAAACTCTCCAATCCTATCACTGCTGTGTTTATGTCCCTGTACACACACTTGATTCTCTTTTGGAGACATAGCAATCCATACGTTTTAAGATACTTACTAGTCAGGTACATTCTTAGGCGTTTAATATGGGGTGTTGAGTCCATTTCGTTGAGCAAGGAGTAACTCTTCTCTATTACATATTTGGCTTAAGGAACTTTATCTGTGCTCACTTCAATCTCTGGTTTTATGCAGAACCCCAACTCACCTTTCCCCTTAAGCAAGCATGTTGGTTTTCTAAATTTGAGACCCTGTTCTGTTTTGTAATTCAGTTCCTGTATAGCCAAGTTTACATTCCGTGTATTAATGATATCTTATGATGTTTCTTTTTCTGTGTGACTTATTTCAGTTAGAATCATCATACCTGAATCCACTCATTATGCTGCTACGGGCCTGATGACATAGATTTCATTGCTGAGTGATATTGCATTGTACGTAAGTACCACAACTTCTTTATCCATTTTTTCACTTTCTGTGATATTGAACTTGTACCGTAAATGAGGTTCTTGTAAACAGAGCCGTCCCAAAATTTGGGGTGGCTGTGTCTTTTTGATTTTAATTTCCCTAAGCTATAGGACCATAAGTGGAATTGCTCTAGGCTGTGATTGTCAGTTTTTTAGATGTTTCAGGAAACACCATTCACTTCTAACCAGTGGCTTTTGGCAATTTACATCCCGCCCATCAGCATAACAAGGCTCCCAGTTCTCCATGGCCTGTCCTGCCTTTCTGGATTTTACACTTTTTTCAGATGGCGCTTTAGACTGGGGGGAAGTGAGACTTCATTGTAGTGCAGATTTCCTTTGCAACCTTGCTTGGTTGGCCAAAAAGGGCGTATGCGTTTTTTCGTGAATATATTCAGGAAAAAACGCATACGCCCTTCTTGGCGAAGTGCATCATTGTCGACGTTCTGCCTCTTTTCCTATGCTTTAAATGCAATTCCAGTCTACCTCCTGAAATCGGTTTCCTGCAATTCTGCCCCGCTTTCAAGTCCTCTTGGCAGCCTTACTTCAGTATATTTTTGGACGATAGCTGTCATTTATAACTCTGCAGGTTTGTGAATTACAGTGCCCCTGAGCTCCTTTCTTCATCTCGCTTTCTTGTGAGCTGGCCGCAACACCGCAGGATTGCTTCAGGCCCTAATCTGGTTCCGGCACGGCACGCTGAGTCTTTGGTTAATTCCTCTTCCTGGTGGGAAATGACAGTTAAATTTGCCCATCCAGACACCTCCAGCTAGTGTCTCATTGCTCCTCCCTATTCCTGTTCATCTTCCGCAGAAATTGCAAACTGGGCCAAACAGGAGTTTAAAGGCACTGACTCTTCAAGTCGGGAGAGTGTTAGTAAAGCGTCTGGAAGGTTACACCCGAGTACCAGGGGACGAAAACTGAAACATATTGGAACACGTCTCCCGATCACACGGTTGATCATACTCTTGGTTCCACATGCATGTTTTAGCTGAAGGAAGAATCCCTTAAACATGGAGAGTTGAGACCCGTGGAATGGGTACCATGCAATATGACTTCAAAGGGTCTTCATTTGCTCACCGAACCTCTCCAATCCTATCACTGCTGCGTTTATGCCCCTGTACACATGCTTCATTCTCTTTCAGAGACATAGCAATCCATAAATTTTAAGATACTTACTAGTCAGGTACACTCTTAGGCGTTTAATATGGGGTGTTGAGTCCATTTCGTTGAGCAAGGAGTAGCTCTTGTCTATTCCATATTTGGCTTAAGGAACTTTATCTGTGCTCATTTCAATCTCTGGTTTTATGCAGCACCCCAACTCACCTTTCCCCTTAAGCAAGCATAAGTTGGTTTTCTAAATTTGAGACCATGTTCTCTTTTGTAATCCAGTTCCTGTGTAGCCAAGTTTACATTCCGTGTGTTAGTAATAACTTATGATGTTTCTTTTTCTGTGTGACTTATTTCAGTTAGAATCATCATACATGAATCCACTCATTATGCTGCTATGAGTCTGATGACATAGATTTCATTGCTGAGTGATATTGCATTGTACGTAAGTACCACAACTTCTTTATCCATTTTTCACTTTCTGCAATATTGAACTTGTCTCAAAAACGAGGTTCTTGTAAATAGAGCCATCCCAAACTTTGGGGTGGCTGTGTCTTTTTGATTTTAATTTCCCTAAGCTATAGGGCCATAAGTGGAAGTGCCCTAGTCTCTTTTGCTTTGTTTTTTAGATGTTTCAGGAAACACCATACACTTCTCCCGAGTGGCTGTTGGCAATTTACATCCCGCCCATCAGCATAACAAGGCTCCCAGTTCTCCAGGGCCTTTCCTGCCTTTCTGGATTTTACACTTTTTTCAGGTGGCCCTTTTGACCGGGGGGAAGTGAGACTTCATTGTAGTGCAGATTTCCTTTGCAAGCTTGCTTGGTTGGCCAAAAAGGGCGTATGCGTTTTTTCCTGAATATATTCAGGAAAAAACGCATACGCCCTTTTTGGCCAAGTGCATCATTGTCGACGTTCTGCCTCTTTTCCTATGCTTTAAATGCAATTCCAGTCTACCTCCTGAAATCGGTTTCCTGCAATTCTGCCCCGCTTTCAAGTCCTCTTGGCAGCCTTACTTCAGTATATTTTTGGACGATAGCTGTCATTTATAACTCTGCAAGTTTGTGAATTACAGTGCCCCTGAGTTCCTTTGTTCAGCTCGCTTTCTTGTGAGCTGGCCGCAACACCGCAGGATTGCTTCAGGCACTAATCTGGTTCCGGCACGGCACGCTGAGCCTTTGGTTAATTCCTCTTCCTGGTGGGAAATGAGAGTTAAATTTGCCCGTCCAGACAACTCCAGCTAGTCTCTCATTGGTTCTCCCTATTCCTGTTCATCTTCCTCAGAAATTGCAAACTGTGCCAAACAGGAGGTTAAAGGCACTGACTCTCCAAGTCGGGAGAGTGTTAGTAAAGCATCTGGAATGTTGCACCCGAGTACCAGGGGACGAGAACTGAGACATATTGGAACACGTCTCCCGATCACACGGTTGATCATACTCTGGGTTCCACATGCATGTTTTAGTTGAAGGAAGAATCCCTTAAACCTGGAGAGTTGAGACCCGTGGAATGGGTACCATGCAATATGACTTCAAAGGTTTTTCATTTGCTCACCAAACCTCTGCAATCCTATCACTGCTGCGTTTATACCCCTGTACACATGCTTGATTCTCTTTTGGAGACATAGCAATCCATAGCTTTTAAGATACTTACTAGTCAGGTACATTCTTAGGCGTTTAATATGGGGTGTTGAGTCCATTTCATTGAGCAAGGAGTAGCTCTTGTGTATTACATATTTGGCTTAAGGAACTTTATCTGTGCTCATTTCAATCTCTGGTTTTATGCAGCACCCCAACTCACCTTTCCCCTTAAGCAAGCATAAGTTGGTTTTCTAAATTTGAGACCCTGTTGTGTTTTGTAATCCAGTTCCTGTGTAGCCAAGTTTACATTCCGTGTATTAGTGATATCTTATGATGTTTCTTTTTCTGTGTGACTTATTTCAGTTAGAATCATCATACGTGAATCCACTCATTATGCTGCTATGGGCCTGATGACATAGATTTCATTGCTGAGTGATATTGCATTGTTCGTAAGTACCACAACTTCTTTATCCATTTTTCACTTTCTGCGATATTGTACTTGTACCGTAAACAAGGTTCTTGTAAACAGAGCAGTCCCAAACTTTGGGGTGGCTGTGTCTTTTTGATTTTAATTTCCCTAAGCTATAGGACCATAAGTGGAAGTGCCCTAGGCTCTGTTGCTTTGTTTCTTAGATGTTTCAGGAAACACCATACACTTGTCCTGAGTCGCTGTTGGCAATATACATCCCTACCATCAGCATAACAAGTCTCCCAGTTCTCCATGGCCTGTCCTGCCTTTCTGGATTTTACACTTTTTTCAGATGGCCCTTTTGACCGGGGGGAAGTGAGACTTCATTGTAGTGCAGATTTCCTTTGCAAGCTTGCTTGGTTGGCCAAAAAGGGCGTATGCATTTTTTCCTGAACATATTCAAGAAAAAACGCATACGCCCTTTTTGGCCAAGTGCATCATTGTCGACGTTCTGCCTCTTTTCCTATGCTTTGAATGCAATTCCAGTCTACCTCCTGAAATCGGTTTCCTGCAATTCTGCCCCGCTTTCAAGTGCTCTTGGCAGCCTTACTTCAGTATATTTTTGGACGATAGCTGTCATTTATAACTCTGCAGGTTTGTGAATTACAGTGCCCCTGAGTTCCTTTCTTCAACTCGCTTTCTTGTGAGCTGGCCGCAACACCGCAGGATTGCTTCAGGCCCTAATCTGGTTCCGGCACGGCATGCTGAGCCTTTGGTTAATTCCTCTCCCTGGTGGGAAATGAGAGTTAAATTTGCCCGTCCAGACACCTCCAGCTAGTCTCTTACTGTTTCTCGCTATTCCTGTTCATCTTCCGCAGAAATTGCAAACTGGGCCAAACAGGAGGTTAAAGGTACAGACTCTCCAAGTCGGGAGAGTGTTAGTAAAGCGTCTGGAATGTTGCACCCGAGTACCAGGGGACGAGAACTGAGACATATTGGAACACGTCTCCCGATCACACGGTTGATCATACCCTGGGTTCGACATGCATGATTTAGCTGAAGGAAGAATCCCTTAAACATGGAGAGTTGAGATCCGTGGAATGGGTACCATGCAATGTGACTTCAAAGGGTCTTCATTTGCTCACCGAACCTCTCCAATCCTATCACTGCTGCGTTTATGCCCCTGTACACATGCTTGATTCTCTTTCAGAGACATAATGATCCATAGGTTTTAAGATACTTACTAGTCAGGTACATTCTTAGGCGTTTAATATGGGGTGTTCAGTCCATTTCGTTGAGCAAGGAGTAGCTCTTGTGTATTACATATTTGGCTTAAGGAACTTTATCTGTGCTCATTTCAATCTCTGGTTTTATGCAGCACCCCAACTCACCTTTCCCCTTAAGCAAGCATAAGTTGGTTTTCTAAATTTGAGACCCTCTTCTGTTTTGTAATCCAGTTCCTGTGTAGCCAAGTTTACATTCCGTGTATTAATGATATCTTATGTTGTTTCTTTTTCTTGTGACTTATTTCAGTTAGAAGCATCATACCTGAATCCACTCATTATGCTACTACGGGCCTGATGACATAGATTTCATTGCTGAGTGATATTGCATTGTACGTAAGTACCACAACTTCTTTATACATTTTTCACTGTCTGCGATATTGAACTTGTCCCGTAAACGAGTTTCGTGTAAGCAGAGCCGTCCCAAACTTTGGGGTGGCTGTGTCTTTTTGATTTTAATTTCCCTAAGCTATAGGACCATAAGTGGAAGTGCCCTAGGCTCTGTTGCTTTGTTTCTTAGATGTTTCAGGAAACACCATACAGTTCTCCCAAGTGGCTGTTGGCAATTTACATCCCGCCCATCAGCATAACAAGGCTCCCAGTTCTCCATGGCCTGTCCTGCCTGTCTGGATTTTACACTTTATTCAGATGACCCTTTTGACCGGGGGGAAGTGAGACTTCATTGTAGTGCAGATTTCCTTTGAAAGCTTGCTTGGTTGGCCAAAAAGGGCGTATGCGTTTTTTCCTGAATATATTCAGGAAAAAACGCATACGCCCTTTTTGGCCAAGTGCATCATTGTGGACGTTCTGCCTCTTTTCCTATGCTTTCAATGCAATTCCAGTCTACCTCCTGAAATCAGTTTCCTGCAATTCTGCCCCGCTTTCAAGTCCTCTTGGCAGCCTTACTTCAGTATATTTTTGGACGATAGCTGTCATTTATAACTCTGCAGGTTTGTGAATAACAGTGCCCCTGAGCTCCTTTCTTCAACTCGCTTTCTTGTGAGCTGGCCGCAACACCGCAGGATTGCTTCAGGCCCTAATCTGGTACCGGCATGGCACGCTGAGCCTTTGGTTAATTCCTCTTCCTGGTGGGAAATGAGAGTTAAATTTGCCCGTCCAGAAACCTCCAGCTAGTCTCTCATTGGTTCTCCCTATTCCTGTTCATCTTCCGCAGAAATTGCAAACTGGGCCAAACAGGAGGTTAAAGGCACTGACTCTCCAAGTCGGGAGAGTGTTAGTAAAGCATCTGGAATGTTGCACCCGAGTACCAGGGGACAAAAACTGAGACATATTTGAACACGTCTCCCAATCACACGGTTGATCATACTCTGGGTTCCACATGCATGTTTTAGCTGAAGGAAGAATCCCTTAAACCTGGAGAGTTGAGACCCGTGGAATGGGTACCATGCAATATGACTTCAAAGGGTTTCATTTGCTCACCGAACCTCTCCAATCCTATCACTGCTGCGTTTATGCCCCTGTACACATGCTTTATTCTCTTTCGGAGACATAACAATCCATAGGTTTTAAGATACTTACTAGTCAGCTACATTCTTAGGCGTTTATTATGGGGTTTTGAGCCCATTTCATTGAGCAAGGAGTAGCTCTTGTCTATTACATGTTTGGCTTAAGGAACTTTATCTGTGCTCATTTCAATCTCTGGTTTTATGCAGCACCCCAACTCACCTTTCCCCTTAAGCAAGCATGTTTGTTTTCTAAATTTGAGACCCTCTTCTGTTTTGTAATCCAGTTCCTTTGTAGCCAAGTTTACATTCCATGTATTAGTGATATCTTATGATGTTTCTTTTTCTGTGTGACTTATTTCAGTTAGAATCATCATACCTGAATCCACTCATTATGCTGCTACGGGCGTGATGACATAGATTTCATTGCTGAGTGATATTGCATTGTACGTAAGTACCACAACTTCTTTATCCATTTTTCACTTTCTGCGATATTGAACTTGTACCGTAAACGAGGTTCTTGTAAACAGAGCCATCCCAAAATTTGGGGTGGCTGTGTCTTTTTGATTTTAATTTCCCTAAGCTATAGGACCATAAGTGGAAGTGCCCTAGGCTCTGTTGCTTTGTTTTTTAGATGTTTCAGGAAACACCATACACTTCTCCCGAGTGGCTGTTGGCAATTTACATCCCGCCCATCAGCATAACAAGGCTCCCAGTTCTCCATGGCCTGTCCTGCCTTTCTGGATTTTACACTTTTTTCAGATGGCCCTTTTGACCTGGGGAAGTGAGACTTCATTGTAGTGCAGATTTCCTTTGCAAGCTTGCTTGGTTGGCCAAAAAGGGCGTATGCGTTTTTTCCTGAATATATTCAGGAAAAAACGCATACGCCCTTTTTCGCCAAGTGCATCATTGTCGACGTTCTGTCTCTTTTCCTATGCTTTCAATGCAATTCCAGTCTACCTCCTGAAATCAGTTTCCTGCAATTCTGCCCCGCTTTTAAGTCCTCTTGGCAGCCTTACTTCAGTATATTTTTGGACGATAGCTGTCATTTATAACTCTGCAGGTTTGTGAATTACAGTGCCCCGAGCTCCTTTCTTCAACTCGCTTTCTTGTGAGCTGGCCGCAACACCGCAGGATTGCTTCAGGCCCTAATCTGGTTCCGGCACGGCACGCTGAGCCTTTGGTTAATATCTCTTCCTGGTGGGAAATGAGAGGTAAATTTGCCCGTCCACACACCTCCAGCTAGTCTCTCATTGGTTCTCCCTATTAATGTTCATCTTCCGCAGAAATTACCAACTGGGCCAAACAGGAGGTTAAAGGCACTGACTCTCCAAGTCGGGAGAGTGTTAGTAAAGCATCTGGAATGTTGCACCCGAGTACCAGGGGACGAAAACTGAGACATATTTGAACACGTCTCCCAATCACACGGTTGGTCATACTCTTGGTTCCACATGCGTGTTTTAGGTGAAGGAAGAATCCCTTAAACCTGGAGAGTTGAGACCCGTGGAATGGGTACCATGCAATATGACTTCAAAGGGTCTTCATTTGCTCACCGAACCTCTCCAATCCTATCACTGCTGCGTTTATGCCCCTGTACACATGCTTGATTCTCTTTCGGAGTCATAGCAATCCATAGGTTTTCAGATACTTACTAGTCAGGTACATTCTTAGGCGTTTAATATGGGGTGTTGAGTCCATTTCGTTGAGCAAGGAGTAGCTCTTGTCTATTCCATATTTGGCTTAAGGAACTTTATCTGTGCTCATTTCAATCTCTGGTTTTATGCAGCACCCCAACTCACCTTTCCTCTTAAGCCAGCTTAAGTTCGTTTTCTACATTTGAGACCCTGTTTTGTTTTGTAATCCAGTTCCTGTGTAGCCAAGTTTACATTCCGTGTATTAGTGATATCTTATGATGTTTCTTTTTCTGTGTGACTTTTTTCAGTTAGAATCATCATACCTGAATCCACTCATTATGCTGCTACGGGCCTGATGACATAGATTTCATTGCTGAGTGATATTGCATTGTACGTAAGTACCACAACTTCTTTATCCAATTTTCACTTTCTGCGATATTGAACTTGTACCGTAAACGAGGTTCTTGTAAACAGAGCCGTCCCAAACTTTGGGGTGGCTGTGTCTTTTTGATTTTAATTTCCCTAAGCTATAGGACCATAAGTGGAAGTCCCCTAGGCTCTGTTGCTTTGTTTTTTAGATGTTTCAGGAAACACCGTACACTTCTCCCGAGTGGCTGTTGGCAATTTACATCCCGCCCATCAGCATAACAAGGCTCCCAGTTCTCCGTGGCCTGTCCTGCCTGTCTGGATTTTACACTTTATTCAGATGGCCCTTTTGACCGGGGGGAAGTGAGACTTCATTGTAGTGCAGATTTCCTTTGAAAGCTTGCTTGGTTGGCCAAAAAGGGCGTATGCGTTTTTTCCTGAATATATTCAGGAAAAAACGCATACGCCCTTTTTGGCCAAGTGCATCATTGTGGACGTTCTGCCTCTTTTCCTATGCTTTCAATGCAATTCCAGTCTACCTCCTGAAATCAGTTTCCTGCAATTCTGCCCCGCTTTCAAGTCCTCTTGGCAGCCTTACTTCAGTATATTTTTGGACGATAGCTGTCATTTATAACTCTGCAGGTCTGTGAATAACAGTGCCCCTGAGCTCCTTTCTTCAACTCGCTTTCTTGTGAGCTGGCCGCAACACCACAGGATTGCTTCAGGCCCTAATCTGGTTCCGGCACGGCACGCTGAGCCTTTGGTTAATTCCTCTTCCTGGTGGGAAATGAGAGTTAAATTTGCCCGTCCAGAAACCTCCAGCTAGTCTCTCATTGGTTCTCCCTATTCCTGTTCATCTTCCGCAGAAATTGCAAACTGGGCCAAACAGGAGGTTAAAGGCACTGACTCTCCAAGTCGGGAGAGTGTTAGTAAAGCATCTGGAATGTTGCACCCGAGTACCAGGGGACAAAAACTGAGACATATTTGAACACGTCTCCCAATCACACGGTTGATCATACTCTGGGTTCCACATGCATGTTTTAGCTGAAGGAAGAATCCCTTAAACCTGGAGAGTTGAGACCCGTGGAATGGGTACCATGCAATATGACTTCAAAGGGTCTTCATTTGCTCACCGAACCTCTCCAATCCTATCACTGCTGCGTTCATGCCCCTGTACACACGCTTGATTCTCTTTCAGAGACATAGCAATCCATAGGTTTTAAAATACTTACTAGTCAGGTACATTCTTAGGCGTTTAATATGGGGTGTTGAGTCCATTTCGTTGAGCAAGGAGTAGCTCTTGTCTGTTACATATTTGGCTTAAGGAACTTTATCTGTGCTCATTTCAATCTCAGGTTTTATGCAGCACCCCAACTCACCTTTCCCCTTAAGGAAGCATGGTTGTTTTCTAAATTTGAGACCCTCTTCTGTTTTGTAATCCAGTTGCTGTGTAGCCAAGTTTACATTCCGTGTATTAGTGATATCTTATGATGTTTCTTTTTCTGTGTGACTTATTTCAGTTAGAATCATCATACCTGAATCCACTCATTATGATGCTACGGGCGTGATGACATAGATTTCATTGCTGAGTGATATTGCATTGTACGTAAGTACCACAACTTCTTTATCCAGTTTTCACTTTCTGCGATATTGAACTTGTACCGTAAACGAGGTTCTTGTAAACAGAGCCGTCCCAAACTTTGGGGTGGCTGTGTCTTTTTGATTTTAATTTCCCTAAGCTATAGGACCATAAGTGGAAGTCCCCTAGGCTCTGTTGCTTTCTTTTTTAGATGTTTCAGGAAACACCATACACTTCTCCCGAGTGGCTGTTGGCAATTTACATCCCGCCCATCAGCATAACAAGGCTCCCAGTTCTCCATGGCCTGTCCTGCCTGTCTGGATTTTACACTTTATTCAGATGGCCCTTTTGACCGGGGGGAAGTGAGACTTCATTGTAGTGCAGATTTCCTTTGAAAGCTTGCTTGGTTGGCCAAAAAGGGCGTATGCGTTTTTTCCTGAATATATTCAGGAAAAAACGCATACGCCCTTTTTGGCCAAGTGCATCATTGTGGACGTTCTGCCTCTTTTCCTATGCTTTCAATGCAATTCCAGTCTACCTCCTGAAATCAGTTTCCTGCAATTCTGCCCCGCTTTCAAGTCCTCTTGGCAGCCTTACTTCAGTATATTTTTGGACGATAGCTGTCATTTATAACTCTGCAGGTCTGTGAATAACAGTGCCCCTGAGCTCCTTTCTTCAACTCGCTTTCTTGTGAGCTGGCCGCAACACCGCAGGATTGCTTCAGGCCCTAATCTGGTTCCGGCATGGCACGCTGAGCCTTTGGTTAATTCCTCTTCCTGGTGGGAAATGAGAGTTAAATTTGCCCGTCCAGAAACCTCCAGCTAGTCTCTCATTGGTTCTCCCTATTCCTGTTCATCTTCCGCAGAAATTGCAAACTGGGCCAAACAGGAGGTTAAAGGCACTGACTCTCCAAGACGGGAGAGTGTTAGTAAAGCATCTGGAATGTTGCACTCGAGTACCAGGGGACAAAAACTGAGACATATTTGAACACGTCTCCCAATCACATGGTTGATCATACTCTGGGTTCCACATGCATGTTTTAGCTGAAGGAAGAATCCCTTAAACCTGGAGAGTTGAGACCCGTGGAATGGGTACCATGCAATATGACTTCAAAGGGTCTTCATTTGCTCACCGAACCTCTCCAATCCTATCACTGCTGCGTTTATGCCCCTGTACACATGCTTGATTCTCTTTCGGAGTCATAGCAATCCATAGGTTTTCAGATACTTACTAGTCAGGTACATTCTTAGGCGTTTAATATGGGGTGTTGAGTCCATTTCGTTGAGCAAGGAGTAGCTCTTGTCTATTCCATATTTGGCTTAAGGAACTTTATCTGTGCTCATTTCAATGTCTGGTTTTATGCAGCACCCCAACTCACCTTTCCTCTTAAGCCAGCTTAAGTTCGTTTTCTACATTTGAGACCCTGTTCTGTTTTGTAATCCAGTTCCTGTGTAGCCAAGTTTACATTCCGTGTATTAGTGATATCTTATGATGTTTCTTTTTCTGTGTGACTTTTTTCAGTTAGAATCATCATACCTGAATCCACTCATTATGCTGCTACGGGCCTGATGACATAGATTTCATTGCTGAGTGATATTGCATTGTACGTAAGTACCACAACTTCTTTATCCAGTTTTCACTTTCTGCGATATTGAACTTGTACCGTAAACGAGGTTCTTGTAAACAGAGCCGTCCCAAACTTTGGGGTGGCTGTGTCTTTTTGATTTTAGTTTCCCTAAGCTATAGGGCCATAAGTGGAAGTCCCCTAGGCTCTGTTGCTTTCTTTTTTAGATGTTTCAGGAAACACCATACACTTCTCCCGAGTGGCTGTTGGCAATTTACATCCCGCCCATCAGCATAACAAGGCTCCCAGTTCTCCATGGCCTGTCCTGACTTTCTGGATTTTACACTTTTTTCAGATGGCCCTTTTGACCGGGGGGAAGTGAGACTTCATTGTAGTGCAGATTTCCTTTGCAAGCTTGCTTGGTTGGCCAAAAAGGGCGTATGCGTTTTTTCCTGAATATATTCAGGAAAAAACGCATACGCCCTTTTTGGCCAAGTGCATCATTGTGGACGTTCTGCCTCTTTTCCTATTCTTTAAATGCAATTCCAGTCTACCTCCTGAAATCGGTTTCCTGCAATTCTGCCCCGCGTTCAAGTACTCTTGGCAGCCTTACTTCAGTATATTTTTGGACGATAGCTGTCATTTATAACTCTGCAGGTTTGTGAATTACAGTGCCCCTGAGCTCGTTTCTTCAACTCGCTTTCTTGTGAGCGGGCCGCAACACCGCAGGATTGCTTCAGGCCCTAATCTTGTTCTGGCACGGCACGCTGAGCCTTTGGTTAATTCCTCTTCCTGGTGGGAAATGAGAGTTAAATTTGCCCGTCCAGACACCTCCAGCTAGTCTCTCATTGGTTCTCCCTATTCCTGTTCATTTCCGCAGAAATTGCAAACTGGGCCAAACAGGAGGTTAAAGGCACTGACTCTCCAAGTCGGGAGAGTGTTAGTAAAGCGTCTGGAATGTTACACCCGAGTACCAGGGGACGAGAACTGAGACATATTGGAACACGTCTCCCGATCACACGGTTGATCATACTCTGGGTTCCACATGCATGTTTTAGGTGAAGGAAGAATCCCTTAAACCTGGAGTGTTGAGACCCGTGGAATGGGTACCATGCAATATGACTTCAAAGGGTCTTCATTTGCTCACCGAACCTCTGCAATCCTATCACTGCTGCATTTATGCCCCTGTATACATGTTTGATTCTCTTTCAGAGACATAGCAATCCATAGGTTTTAAGATACTTACTAGTCAGCTACATTCTTAGGCGTTTAATATGGGGTGTTGAGTCCATTTCGTTGAGCAAGGAGTAGCTCTGGTCTATTACATATTTGGCTTAAGGAACTTTATCTGTGCTCATTTCAACCTCTGGTTTTATGCAGCACCCCATCTCTCCTTTCCCCTTAAGCAAGCATAAGTTGGTTTTCTAAATTTGAGACCCTGTTCTGTTTTGTAATCCAGTTCCTGTGTAGCCAAGTTTACATTCCGTGTATTAGTGATATCTTATGATGTTTCTTTTTCTGTGTGACTTATTTCAGTTAGAATCATCATACCTGAATCCACTCATTATGCTGCTACGGGCCTGATGACATAGATTTCATTGCTGAGTGATATTGCATTGTACGTAAGTACCAAATCTTCTTTATCCATTCTTCACTTTCTGCGACATTGAACTTGTACCGTAAATGAGGTTCTTGTAAACAGAGCCATCCCAAACATTGGGGTGGCTGTGTCTTTTTGATTTTAATTTCCCTAAGCTATAGGACCATAAGTGGAAGTGCCCTAGGCTCTGTTCCTGTGTTTTTTAGATGTTTCAGGAAACACCATACACTACTCCCCAGTGGCTGTTGGCAATTTACATCCCGCCCATCAGCATAACAAGTCTCCCAGTTCTCCATGGCCTGTCCTGCCTTTCTGGATTTTACACTTTGTTCAGATGGCCCTTTTGACCGGGGGGAAGTGAGACTTCATTGTAGTGCAGATTTCCTTTGCAAGGTTGCTTGGTTGGCCAAAAAGGGCGTATGTGTTTTTTCCTGAATATATTCAGGAAAAAACGCATATGCCCTTTTTGGCCAAGTGCATCATTGTCGACGTTCTGCCTCTTTTCCTATGCTTTAAATGCAATTCCAGTCTACCTCCTGAAATCGGTTTCCTGCAATTCTGGTCCGCTTTCAAGTTCTCTTGGCAGCCTTACTTCAGTATATTTTTGGACGATAGCTGTCATTTATAACTCTGCAGGTTTGTGAATTACAGTGCCCCTGAGTTCCTTTCTTTAACTCGCTTTCTTGTGAGCTGGCCGAAACACCGCAGGATTGCTTCAGGCCCTAATCTAGTTCCGGAACGGCACGCTGAGCCTTAGGTTAATTCCTCTTCCTGGTGGGAAATGAGAGTTAAATTTGCCCGTCCAGACACCTCCAGCTAGTCTCTCATTGGTTCTCCCTATTCCTGTTCATCTTCCGCAAAAATTGCAAACTGGGCCAAACAGGAGGTTACAGGCAGTGACTCTCCAAGTCGGGAGAGTGTTAGTAAAGCGTCTGGAATATTGCACCCGAACACCAGGGGATGAAAACTGAGACATATTGGAACACATCTCCCGATCACATGGTTTATCATACTCTGGGTTCCACATGCATGTTTTAGCTGAAGGAATAATCCCTTAAACCTGGAGAGTTGAGACCCGTGGAATGGGTACCATGCAATATGACTTCAAAGGGTCTTCATTTGCTCACCGAACCTCTGCAATCCTATCACTGCTGCCTTTATGCCCCTGTACACACGCTTGATTCTCTTTTGGAGACATAGCAATCCATAGGTTTTAAGATAGTTACTAGTCAGGTGCATTCTTAGGCGTTTAATATGGGGTGTTGAGTCCATTTCGTTGAGCAAGGAGTAGCTCTTGTCTATTCAATATTTGGCTTAAGGAACTTTATGTGTGCTCATTTCAATCTCTAGTTTTATGCAGCAACCCAACTCACCTTTCCCCTTAAGCAAGCATGTTGGTTTGAGAAATTTGAGACCCTCTTCTGTTTTGTAATCCAGTTGCTGTGTAGCCAAGTTTACATTCCGTGTATTAGTGATATCTTATGATGTTTCTTTTTCTGTGTGACTTATTTCAGTTAGAATCATCATACATGAATCCACTCATTGTGCTGCTATGGGCCTGATGACATAGATTTCATTGCTGAGTGATATTGCATTCTACGTAAGTACCACAACTTCTTTATCAATTTTTCACTTTCTGCGATATTGAATTTGTACGGTAAACGAGGTTCTTGTAAACAGAGCTGTCCCAAACTTTGGGGAGGCTGTGTCTTTTTGATTTTAATTTCCCTAAGCTATAGGACCATAAGTGGAAGTGCCCTAGGCTCTGTTGCTTTGTTTTTTAGATGTTTCAGGAAACACCATACAATTCTCCGAGTGGCTGTTGGCAATTTACATCCCGCCCTTCAGCAAAACAAGGCTCCCAATTCTCCATGGCCTGTCCTGCCTTTCTGGATTTTACACTTTTTTCAGATGGCCCTTTTGACCGGGGGAAGTGAGAATTCATTGTAGTGCAGATTTCCTTTGCAAGCTTGCTTGGTTAGCCAAAAAGGGCGTATGCATTTTTTCCTGAATATATTCAGGAAAAAACGCATACGCCCTTTTTGGCCAAGTGCATCATTGTCGACGTTCTGCCTCTTTTCCTATGCTTTAAATGCAATTCCAGTCTACCTCCTGAAATCGGTTTCCTGCAATTCTGCCCCGCTTTGAAGTCCTCTTGGCAGCCTTACTTCAGTATATTTTTGGACGATAGCTGTCATTTATAACTCTGCAGGTTTGTGAATTACAGTGCCCCTGAGCTCCTTTCTTCAACTCGCTTTCTTGTGAGCTGGCCGCAACACCGCAGGATTGCTTCAGGCCCTAATCTGTTTCCGGCACGGCACGCTGAGCCTTTAGTTAATTCCTCTTCCTGGTGGGAAATGAGAGTTAAATTTGCCCGTCCACACACCTCCAGCTAGTCTCTCATTGGTTCTCCCTATTCCTGTTCATCTTCCGCAGAAATTGCAAACTGGGCCAAACAGGAGGTTAAAGACACTGACTCTCCAAGTTGGAAGAGTGTTAGTAAAGCATCTGGAATGTTGCACCCGAGTACCAGGGGACGAAAACTGAGACATATTTGAACACGTCTCCCGATCACACGGTTGATCATACTCTGGGTTCCACAGGCATGTTTTAGCTGAAGGAAGAATCCCTTAAACCTGGACAGTTGAGACCCGTGGAATTGTTACCATTCAATATGACTTCAAAGGGTCTTCATTTGCTCACCGAACCTCTCCAATCCTATCACTGCTGCCTTTATGCCCCTGTACACACGCTTGAATCTCTTTCGGAGACATAGCAATCCATGGGTTTTAAGATACTTACTAGTCAGGTACATTCTTAGGCGTTTAAAATGGGTGTTGAGTCCATTTCATTGAGCAAGGAGTAGCTCTTGTCTATTACATATTTGGCTTAAGGAACTTTATCTGTGCTCATTTCAACCTCTGGTTTTATGCAGCACCCCATCTCTCCTTTCCCCTTAAGCAAGCATAAGTTGGTTTTCTAAATTTGAGACCCTGTTCTGTTTTGTAATCCAGTTCCTGTGTAGCCAAGTTTACATTCCGTGTATTAGTGATATCTTATGATGTTTCTTTTTCTGTGTGACTTATTTCAGTTAGAATCATCATACCTGAATCCACTCATTATGCTGCTATGGGCATGATGACATAGATTTCATTGCTGAGTGATATTGCATTGTACGTAAGTACCACAACTTCTTTATCCATTTTTCACTTTCTACGATATTGAACTTGTACCGTAAATGAGGTTCTTGTAAACAGAGCCATCCCAAACTTTGGCGTGGCTGTGCCTTTTTGATTTTAATTTCCCTAAGCTATAGGACCATAAGTGGAAGTGCCCTAGGCTCTGTTGGTTTGTTTTTTAGATGTTTCAGGAAACACCATACACTTCTCCCGAGTGGCTGTTGGCAATTTACATCCCGCCCATCAGCATAACAAGGCTCCCAGTTCTCCATGGCCTGTCCTGCCTGTCTGGATTTTACACTTTATTCAGATGGCCCTTTTGACCGGGGGGAAGTGAGACTTCATTGTAGTGCAGATTTCCTTTGAAAGCTTGCTTGGTTGGCCAAAAAGGGCGTATGTGTTTTTTCCTGAATATATTCAGGAAAAAACGCATACGCCCTTTTTGGCCAAGTGCATCATTGTGGACGTTCTGCCTCTTTTCCTATGCTTTCAATGCAATTCCAGTCTACCTCCTGAAATCAGTTTCCTGCAATTCTGCCCCGCTTTCAAGTCCTCTTGGCAGCCTTACTTCAGTATATTTTTGGACGATAGCTGTCATTTATAACTCTGCAGGTTTGTGAATAACAGTGCCCCTGAGCTCCTTTCTTCAACTCGCTTTCTTGTGAGCTGGCCGCAACACCGCAGGATTGCTTCAGGCCCTAATCTGGTTCCGGCATGGCACGCTGAGCCTTTGGTTAATTCCTCTTCCTGGTGGGAAATGAGAGTTAAATTTGCCCGTCCAGAAACCTCCAGCTAGTCTCTCATTGGTTCTCCCTATTCCTGTTCATCTTCCGCAGAAATTGCAAACTGGGCCAAACAGGAGGTTAAAGGCACTGACTCTCCAAGTCGGGAGAGTGTTAGTAAAGCATCTGGAATGTTGCACCCGAGTACCAGGGGACAAAAACTGAGACATATTTGAACACGTCTCCCAATCACACGGTTGATCATACTCTGGGTTCCACATGCATGTTTTAGCTGAAGGAAGAATCCCTTAAACCTGGAGAGTTGAGACCCGTGGAATGGGTACCATGCAATATGACTTCAAAGGGTCTTCATTTGCTCACCGAACCTCTCCAATCCTATCACTGCTGCGTTTATGCCCCTGTACACATGCTTTATTCTCTTTCGGAGACATAACAATCCATAGGTTTTAAGATACTTACTAGTCAGCTACATTCTTAGGCGTTTATTATGGGGTTTTGAGCCCATTTCGTTGAGCAAGGAGTAGCTCTTGTCTATTACATGTTTGGCTTAAGGAACTTTATCTGTGCTCATTTCAATCTCTGGTTTTATGCAGCACCCCAACTCACCTTTCCCCTTAAGCAAGCATAAGTTGGTTTTCTAAATTTGAGACCCTCTTCTGTTTTGTAATCCAGTTCCTGTGTAGCCAAGTTTACATTCCGTGTATTAGTGATATCTTATGATGTTTCTTTTTCTGTGTGACTTATTTCAGTTAGAATCATCATACCTGAACCCACTCATTTTCTGCTACAGACCTGTTGACATAGATTTCATTGCTGAGTGATATTGCATTGTACTTAAGTACCACAACTTCTTTATCCATTTTTCGCTTTCTGCGATATTGAACTAGTACCGTAAACGAGGTTCTTGTAAACAGAGCCATCCCAAACTTTGGGGTGGCTTTCTCTTTTTGATTTTAATTTCCGTAAGCTATAGGACCATAAGTGGAATTGACCTAGGCTCTGTTGCTTTGTTTTTTAGATGTTTCAGGAAACATCATACACTTCTCCCGAGTGGCCGTTGGCCATTTACATCCCGCCCATCAGCATAACAAGGCTCCCAGTTCTCCATGGCCTGTCCTGCCTTTCTGGATTTTACACTTTTTTCAGATGGCCCTTTTGACCGGGGGGAAGTGAGACTTCCTTGTAGTGCAGATTTCCTTTGCAAGCTTGCTTGGTTGGCCAAAAAGGGCGTATGCGTTTTTTCCTGAATATATTTAGGAAATAAGGCATACGCCCTTTTTGGCCAAGTGCATCATTGTCGACGTTCTGCCTCTTTTCCTATGCTTTAAATGCAATTCCAGTCTACCTCCTGAAATCGGTTTCCTGCAATTCTGCCCCACTTTCAAGTCCTCTTGGCAGCCTTACTTCAGTATATTTTTGGACGATAGCTGTCATATATAACTCTGTAGGTTTGTGAATTACAGAGCCCCTGAGCACCTTTCTTCAACTCGCATTCTTGTGAGCTGGCCGCAACACCGCAGGATTGCTTCAGGCCCTAATCTGGTTCCGGCACGACACGCTGAGCCTTTGGTTAATTCCTCTACCTGGTGGGAAATGAGAGTTAAATTTGCCCGTCCAGACACCTCCAGCTAGTCTCTCATTGGTTCTCCCTATTCCAGTTCATCTTCCGGAGAAATTGCAAACTGGTCCAAACAAGAGGTTAAAGGCACTGACTCTCCAAGTCGGGAGAGTGTTAGTAAAGCGTCTGGAATGTTGCACCGGAGTTCCAGGGGATGAAAACTGAGACATATTGGAATACGTCTCCCGATCACACGGTTGATCATACTCTGGGTTCCACATGCATGTTTTAGCCGAAGGGAGAATCCCTTAAACCTGGAGAGTTGAGACCCGTGGAAAGGGTACCATGCAATATGACTTCAAAGAGTCTTCATTTGCTCACCGAACCTCTCCAATCCTATCACTGCTGCGTTTATGCCCCTGTACACACGCTTGATTCTCTTTCGGAGAGATAGCAATCCATAGCTTTTAGGATACTTACTAGTCAGGTACATTCTTAGGTGTTTAATATTGGGTGTTGAGTCCATTTCGTTGAGCAAGGAGTAGCTCTTGTCTATTACATATTTGGCTTAAGGAACTTTATCTGTGCTCATTTCAATGTCTGGTTTTATGCAGCACCACAACTCACCTTTACCCTTAAGCAAGCATAAGTTGGTTTTCTAAATTTGAGACCCTGTTCTCTTTTGTAGTTCATTTAGTGTGTAGCCAAGTTTACATTCCGTGTATTAGTGATATCTTATGATGTTTCTTTTTCTGTGTGACTTATTTCAGTTAGAATCATCATACCTGAATCCACTCATTATGCTGCTACGGGCATGATGACAGAGATGTCATTGCTGAGTGATATTGCATTGTACGTAAATACCACAACTACTTTATCCATTTTTCGCTTTCTGTGATATTGAACTTGTACCGTAAACGAGGTTCTTGTAAACAGAGCCGTCCCAAACTTTGGGGTGGCTGGGTCTTTTTTATTTTAATTTCCCTAATCTATAGGACCATAAGTGGAAGTGCCCTAGGCTCTGTTGCTTTGTTTTGTAGATGTTTCAGGAAACACCATACACTTCTCCCAAGTGGCTGTTGGCAATTTACATCCCGCCCATCAGCATAACAAGGCTCCCAGTTCTCCATGGCCTGTCCTGACTTTCTGGATTTTACACTTTTTTCAGATGGCCCTTTTGACCGGGGGGAAGTGAGACTTCATTGTAGTGCAGATTTCCTTTGCAAGCTTGCTTGGTTGGCCAAAAAGGGCGTATGCGTTTTTTCCTGAATATATTCAGGAAAAAACGCATACGCCCTTTTTGGCCAAGTGCATCATTGTGGACGTTCTGCCTCTTTTCCTATGCTTTAAATGCAATTCCAGTCTACCTCCTGAAATCGGTTTCCTGCAATTCTGCCCCGCTTTGAAGTCCTCTTGGCAGCCTTAGTTCAGTATATTTTTGGACGTTAGCTGTCATTTATAACTCTGCAGGTTTGTGAATTACAGTGCCCCTGAGCTCGTTTCTTCAACTCGCTTTCTTGTGAGCGGGCCGCAACACCGCAGGATTGCTTCAGGCCCTAATCTTGTTCTGGCATGGCACGCTGAGCCTTTGGTTAATTCCTCTTCCTGGTGGGAAATGAGAGTTAAATTTGCCCGTCCAGACACCTCCAGCTAGTCTCTCATTGGTTCTCCCTATTCCTGTTCATTTCCGCAGAAATTGCAAACTGGGCCAAACAGGAGGTTAAAGGCACTGACTCTCCAAGTCGGGAGAGTGTTAGTAAAGCGTCTGGAATGTTACACCCGAGTACCAGGGGACGAGAACTGAGACATATTGGAACACGTCTCCCGATCACACGGTTGATCATACTCTGGGTTCCACATGCATGTTTTAGGTGAAGGAAGAATCCCTTAAACCTGGAGTGTTGAGACCCGTGGAATGGGTACCATGCAATATGACTTCAAAGGGTCTTCATTTGCTCACCGAACCTCTCCAATCCTATCACTGCTGCCTTTATGCCCCTGTACACACGCTGGATTCTCTTTCGGAGACATAGCAATCCATAGGTTTTAAGATACTTACTAGTCAGGTACATTTTTAGGCGTTTAATATGGGGTGTTGAGTCCATTTCGTTGAGCAAGGAGTAGCTCTTGTGTATTACATATTCGGCTTAAGGAACTTTATCTGTGCTCATTTCAATCTCTGGATTTATGCAGCACCCCAACTGACCTTTCCCCTTAAGCAAGCATGTTGGTTTTCTAAATTTGTGACCCTGCTGTGTTTTGTAATCCAGTTCCTGTGTAGCCAAGTTTACATTCCGTGTATTAGTGATATCTTATGATGTTTCTTTTTCTGTGTGACTTATTTCAGTTAGAATCATCATACCTGAATCCACTCATTATGCTGCTACGTGCCTGATGACATAGATTTCATTGCTGAGTGATATTGCATTGTACGTAAGTACCACAACTTCTTTATCCATTTTTCACTTTCTGCGATATTGAACTTGTCCCGTAAACGAGTTGCTTGTAAACAGAGCCGTCCCAAACTTTGGGGTGGCTGTGTCTTTTTGATTTTAATTTCCCTAAGCTATAGGACCATAAGTGGAAGTGCCCTAGGCTCTGTTGCTTTGTTTTTTAGACGTTTCAGGAAACAACATACACTTCTCCCGAGTGGCTGTTGGCAATTTACATCCCGCCCATAAGCATAACAAGTCTCCCAGTTCTCCATGGCCTGTCCTGCCTTTCTGGATTTTACACTTTTTTCAGATGGCCCTTTTGACCGGGGGGAAGTGAGACTTCATGGTAGTGCAGATTTCCTTTGCAAGCTTGCTTGGTTGGCCAAAAAGTGCGTATGCGTTTTTTTCCTGAATATATTCAGGAAAAAACGCATACGCCCTTTTTGGCCAAGTGCATCATTGTCGACGTTCTGCCTCTTTTCCTATGCTTTAAATGCAATTCCAGTCTACCTCCTGAAATCGGTTTCCTGCAATTCTGCCCCGTTTTCAAGTCCTCTTGGCAGCCTTACTTCAGTATATTTTTGGACGATAGCTGTCATTTATAACTCTGCAGGTTTGTGAATTACAGTGCCCCTGAGCTCCTTTCTTCAACTCGCTTTCTTGTGAGCTGGCCGCAACACCGCAGGATTGTTTCAGGCCCTAATCTGGTTATGGCACGGCACGCTGAGCCTTTGGTTAATTCCTCTTCCAGTTGGGAAATGAGAGTTAAATTTGCCCGTCCAGACACCTCCAGCTAGTCTCTCATTGGTTCTCCCTATTCCTGTTCATCTTCCGCAGAAATTGCAAACTGGGCCAAACAGGAGGTTGAAGGCACTGACTCTCCAAGTCGAGAGCGTGTTAGTAACGTGTCTGGAATGTTGCACACGAGTACCAGGGGACGAAAACTGAGACATTTTTGAACACGTCTCCCGATCACATGGTTTATCATACTCTGGGTTCCATATGCATGTTTTAGCTGAAGGAAGAATCCCTTAAACCTGGAGAGTTGAGACCCGTGGAATGGGTACCATGCAATATGACTTCAAAGGGTCTTCATTTGCTCACCGAACCTCTCCAATTCTATCACTGCTGCATTTATGCCCCTGTATACATGCTTGATTCTCTTTCAGAGACATAGCAATCCATAGGTTTTAAGATACTTACTAGTCAGCTACATTCTTAGGCGTTTAATATGGGGTGTTGAGTCCATTTCGTTGAGCAAGGAGTAGCTCTGGTCTATTACATATTTGGCTTAAGGAACTTTATCTGTGCTCATTTCAACCTCTGGTTTTATGCAGCACCCCATCTCTCCTTTCCCCTTAAGCAAGCATAAGTTGGTTTTCTAAATTTGAGACCCTGTTCTGTTTTGTAATCCAGTTCCTGTGTAGCCAAGTTTACATTCCGTGTATTAGTGATATCTTATGATGTTTCTTTTTCTGTGTGACTTATTTCAGTTAGAATCATCATACCTGAATCCACTCATTATGCTGCTACGGGCCTGATGACATAGATTTCATTGCTGAGTGATATTGCATTGTACGTAAGTACCAAATCTTCTTTATCCATTCTTCACTTTCTGCGACATTGAACTTGTACCGTAAATGAGGTTCTTGTAAACAGAGCCATCCCAAACATTGGGGTGGCTGTGTCTTTTTGATTTTAATTTCCCTAAGCTATAGGACCATAAGTGGAAGTGCCCTAGGCTCTGTTCCTGTGTTTTTTAGATGTTTCAGGAAACACCATACACTACTCCCCAGTGGCTGTTGGCAATTTACATCCCGCCCATCAGCATAACAAGTCTCCCAGTTCTCCATGGCCTGTCCTGCCTTTCTGGATTTTACACTTTGTTCAGATGGCCCTTTTGACCGGGGGGAAGTGAGACTTCATTGTAGTGCAGATTTCCTTTGCAAGGTTGCTTGGTTGGCCAAAAAGGGCGTATGTGTTTTTTCCTGAATATATTCAGGAAAAAACGCATATGCCCTTTTTGGCCAAGTGCATCATTGTCGACGTTCTGCCTCTTTTCCTATGCTTTAAATGCAATTCCAGTCTACCTCCTGAAATCGGTTTCCTGCAATTCTGGTCCGCTTTCAAGTTCTCTTGGCAGCCTTACTTCAGTATATTTTTGGACGATAGCTGTCATTTATAACTCTGCAGGTTTGTGAATTACAGTGCCCCTGAGTTCCTTTCTTTAACTCGCTTTCTTGTGAGCTGGCCGAAACACCGCAGGATTGCTTCAGGCCCTAATCTAGTTCCGGAACGGCACGCTGAGCCTTAGGTTAATTCCTCTTCCTGGTGGGAAATGAGAGTTAAATTTGCCCGTCCAGACACCTCCAGCTAGTCTCTCATTGGTTCTCCCTATTCCTGTTCATCTTCCGCAAAAATTGCAAACTGGGCCAAACAGGAGGTTACAGGCAGTGACTCTCCAAGTCGGGAGAGTGTTAGTAAAGCGTCTGGAATATTGCACCCGAACACCAGGGGATGAAAACTGAGACATATTGGAACACATCTCCCGATCACATGGTTTATCATACTCTGGGTTCCACATGCATGTTTTAGCTGAAGGAATAATCCCTTAAACCTGGAGAGTTGAGACCCGTGGAATGGGTACCATGCAATATGACTTCAAAGGGTCTTCATTTGCTCACCGAACCTCTGCAATCCTATCACTGCTGCCTTTATGCCCCTGTACACACGCTTGATTCTCTTTTGGAGACATAGCAATCCATAGGTTTTAAGATAGTTACTAGTCAGGTGCATTCTTAGGCGTTTAATATGGGGTGTTGAGTCCATTTCGTTGAGCAAGGAGTAGCTCTTGTCTATTCAATATTTGGCTTAAGGAACTTTATGTGTGCTCATTTCAATCTCTAGTTTTATGCAGCAACCCAACTCACCTTTCCCCTTAAGCAAGCATGTTGGTTTGAGAAATTTGAGACCCTCTTCTGTTTTGTAATCCAGTTGCTGTGTAGCCAAGTTTACATTCCGTGTATTAGTGATATCTTATGATGTTTCTTTTTCTGTGTGACTTATTTCAGTTAGAATCATCATACATGAATCCACTCATTGTGCTGCTATGGGCCTGATGACATAGATTTCATTGCTGAGTGATATTGCATTCTACGTAAGTACCACAACTTCTTTATCAATTTTTCACTTTCTGCGATATTGAATTTGTACGGTAAACGAGGTTCTTGTAAACAGAGCTGTCCCAAACTTTGGGGAGGCTGTGTCTTTTTGATTTTAATTTCCCTAAGCTATAGGACCATAAGTGGAAGTGCCCTAGGCTCTGTTGCTTTGTTTTTTAGATGTTTCAGGAAACACCATACAATTCTCCGAGTGGCTGTTGGCAATTTACATCCCGCCCTTCAGCAAAACAAGGCTCCCAATTCTCCATGGCCTGTCCTGCCTTTCTGGATTTTACACTTTTTTCAGATGGCCCTTTTGACCGGGGGAAGTGAGAATTCATTGTAGTGCAGATTTCCTTTGCAAGCTTGCTTGGTTAGCCAAAAAGGGCGTATGCATTTTTTCCTGAATATATTCAGGAAAAAACGCATACGCCCTTTTTGGCCAAGTGCATCATTGTCGACGTTCTGCCTCTTTTCCTATGCTTTAAATGCAATTCCAGTCTACCTCCTGAAATCGGTTTCCTGCAATTCTGCCCCGCTTTGAAGTCCTCTTGGCAGCCTTACTTCAGTATATTTTTGGACGATAGCTGTCATTTATAACTCTGCAGGTTTGTGAATTACAGTGCCCCTGAGCTCCTTTCTTCAACTCGCTTTCTTGTGAGCTGGCCGCAACACCGCAGGATTGCTTCAGGCCCTAATCTGTTTCCGGCACGGCACGCTGAGCCTTTAGTTAATTCCTCTTCCTGGTGGGAAATGAGAGTTAAATTTGCCCGTCCACACACCTCCAGCTAGTCTCTCATTGGTTCTCCCTATTCCTGTTCATCTTCCGCAGAAATTGCAAACTGGGCCAAACAGGAGGTTAAAGACACTGACTCTCCAAGTTGGAAGAGTGTTAGTAAAGCATCTGGAATGTTGCACCCGAGTACCAGGGGACGAAAACTGAGACATATTTGAACACGTCTCCCGATCACACGGTTGATCATACTCTGGGTTCCACAGGCATGTTTTAGCTGAAGGAAGAATCCCTTAAACCTGGACAGTTGAGACCCGTGGAATTGTTACCATTCAATATGACTTCAAAGGGTCTTCATTTGCTCACCGAACCTCTCCAATCCTATCACTGCTGCCTTTATGCCCCTGTACACACGCTTGAATCTCTTTCGGAGACATAGCAATCCATGGGTTTTAAGATACTTACTAGTCAGGTACATTCTTAGGCGTTTAAAATGGGTGTTGAGTCCATTTCATTGAGCAAGGAGTAGCTCTTGTCTATTACATATTTGGCTTAAGGAACTTTATCTGTGCTCATTTCAACCTCTGGTTTTATGCAGCACCCCATCTCTCCTTTCCCCTTAAGCAAGCATAAGTTGGTTTTCTAAATTTGAGACCCTGTTCTGTTTTGTAATCCAGTTCCTGTGTAGCCAAGTTTACATTCCGTGTATTAGTGATATCTTATGATGTTTCTTTTTCTGTGTGACTTATTTCAGTTAGAATCATCATACCTGAATCCACTCATTATGCTGCTATGGGCATGATGACATAGATTTCATTGCTGAGTGATATTGCATTGTACGTAAGTACCACAACTTCTTTATCCATTTTTCACTTTCTGCGATATTGAACTTGTACCGTAAATGAGGTTCTTGTAAACAGAGCCATCCCAAACTTTGGCGTGGCTGTGCCTTTTTGATTTTAATTTCCCTAAGCTATAGGACCATAAGTGGAAGTGCCCTAGGCTCTGTTGGTTTGTTTTTTAGATGTTTCAGGAAACACCATACACTTCTCCCGAGTGGCTGTTGGCAATTTACATCCCGCCCATCAGCATAACAAGGCTCCCAGTTCTCCATGGCCTGTTCTGCCTTTCTGGATTTTACACTTTATTCACATGGCCCTTTTGACCGGGGGGAAGTGAGACATCATTGTAGTGCAGATTTCCTTTGCAAGGTTGCTTGGTTGGCCAAAAAGGGTGTATGTGTTTTTTCCTGAATATATTCAGGAAAAAACACATACGCCCTTTTTGGCCAAGTGCATCATTGTCGACTTTCTGTCTCTTTTCCTATGCTTTCAATGCAATTCCAGTCTACATCCTGAAATTGGTTTCCTGCAATTCTGCCCCGCTTTCAAGTCCTCTTGGCAGCCTTACTTCAGTATATTTTTGGACGATAGCTGTCATTTATAACTCTGCAGGTTTGTGAATTACAGTGCCCCTGAGCTCCTTTCTTCAACTCGCTTTCTTGTGAGCTGGCCGCAACACCGCAGGATTGCTTCAGGCCCTAATCTGGTTCCGGCACGGCACGCTGAGCCTTCGGTTAATTCCTCTTCCTGGTGGGAAATGAGAGTTAAATTTGCCCGTCCAGACACCTCCAGGTAGTCTCTCATTGGTTGTCCCTATTCCTGTTCATCTTCCGTAGAAATTGCAAACTGGGCCAAACAGGAGTTTAAAGGCACTGACTCTCCAAGTTGGGAGAGTGTTAGTAAAGCATCTGGAATGTTGCACCCGAGTACCAGGGGACGAAAACTGAGACATATTTGAACACGTCTCCCGATCACACGGTTGATCATACTCTGGGTTCCACATGCATATTTTAGCTGAAGGAAGAATCCCTTAATCCTGGAGAGTTGAGACCCGTGGAATGGGTACCATGCAATATGATTTCAAAGGGTCTTCATTTGCTCACCGAACCTCTCCAATCGTATCACTGATGCCGTTATGCCCCTGTACACTCGCTTGATTCTCTTTCAGAGACATAGTAATCCATAGGTTTTAAGATACTTACTAGTCATGTACATTCTTAGGCGTTTAATATGGGGTGTTGAGTCCATTTCGTTGAGCAAGGAGTAGCTGTTGTCTATTCCATATTTGGCTTAAGGAACTTTATCTGTGCTCATTTCAATCTCTGGTTTTCATGCAGCACCCCAACTCACCTTTCTCCTTAAGCAAGAGTAAGTTGGTTTTCGAAATTTGAGACCCTGTTCTCTTTTGTAATTCAGTTCCTGTGTAGCCAAGTTTACATTCCGTGTATTAGTAATATCTTATGAAGTTTCTTTTTCTGTGTGACTTATTTCAGTTAGAATCATCATACCTGAATCCACTCATTATGCTGCTACGGGCCTGATGACATAGATTTCATTGCTGAGTGATATTGCATTGTACGTAAGTACCACAACTTCTTTATCCATTTTACACTTTCTGTGATATTGAACTTGTACAGTAAACGAGGTTTTTGTATACAGAGCCGTCCGAAACTTTGGGGTGGCTGTGTCTTTTTGATTTTAATTTCCCTAAGCTATAGGACCATAAGTGGAAGTGCCCTAGGCTCTGTTGCTTTGTTTTTTAGATGTTTCAGGAAACACCATACACTTCTGCCTAGTGGCTGTTGGCAATTTACATCCCGCCCATCAGCATAACAAGGCTCCCAGTTCTCCAGGGCCTGTCCAGCCTTTCTGGATTTTACACATTTTTCAGATGGCCCTTTTGACCGGGGGGAAGTGAGACTTCATTGTAGTGCAGATTTCCTTTGCAAGCTTGCTTGGTTGGCCAAAAAGGGTGTATGCGTTTTTTCCTGAATATATTCAGGAAAAAACGCATACGCACTTTTTGGCCAAGTGCAGCATTGTGGACGTTCTGCCTCTTTTCCTATGCTTTAAATGCAATTCCAGTCTACCTCCTGAATTCGGTTGTCTGCAATTCTGCCCCGCTTTCAAGTCCTCTTGGCAGTCTTACTTCAGTATATTTTTGGACGATAGCTGTCATTTATAACTCTGCAGGTTTGTGAATTACAGTGCCCCTGAGCTCCTTTCTTCAACTCGCTTTTTTGTGAGCTGGCCGCAACACCGCAGGATTGCTTCAGGCCCTAATCTGGTTCTGGCACGGCACACTGAGCCTTTGGTTAATTCCTCTTCCTGGTGGGAAATGAGAGTTAAATTTGTCCGTCCAGACACCTCCAGCTAGTCTCTCATTGGTTCTCCCTATTACTGTTCATGTTCAGCAGAAATTGTAAACTGGGCCAAACAGGAGGTTAAAGGCACTGACTCTCCAAGTCGGTAGAGTGTTAGTAAAGCATCTGGAATGTTGCACCCGAGTACCACGGGACGAAAACTGAGACATATTTGAACACGTCTCCCGATCACACGGTTGATCATACTCTGGGTTCCACATGCATGTTTTAGCTGAAGGAAGAATCCCTTAAACCTGGAGAGTTGAGACCCGTGGAATGGGTACCATGCAATATGATTTCAAAGGGTCTTCATTTGCTCACCGAACCTCTCCAGTCCTATCACTGCTGCCGTTATGCCCCTGTACACTCGCTTGATTCTCTTTCAGAGACATAGTAATCCATAGGTTTTAAGATACTTACTAGTCAGGTACATTGTTAGGCGTTTAATATGGGGTGTTGAGTCCATTTCGTTGAGCAAGGAGTAGCTCTTGTCTATTCCATATTTGGCTTAAGGAACATTATCTGTGCTCATTTCAATCTCTGGTTTTAATGCAGCACCCCAACTCACCTTTCCCCTTAAGCAAGCATAACTTGGTTTTCTGAATTTGAGACACTGTTCTCTTTTGTAATTCAGTTCCTGTGTAGCAAGTTTACATTCCGTGTATTAGTGATATCTTATGATGTTTCTTTTTCTGTGTGACTTATTTCAGTTAGAATCATCATAGCTGAATCCACTCATTATGCTGCTACGGGCCTGATGACATAGATTTCATTGCTGAGTGATATTGCATTGTACGTAAGTACCACAACTTCTTTATCCATTTTTAACTTTCTGCGATATTGAACTTGTCCCGTAAATGAGTTTCTTGTAAACAGAGCCGTCCCAAACTTTGGGGTAGCTGTGTCTTTTTGATTTTAATTTCCCTAAGCTATAGGACCATAAGTGGAAGTGCCCTAGGCTCTGTTGCTTTGTTTTTTCGATGTTTCAGGAAACAACATACACTTCTCCCGAGTGGCTGTTGGCAATTTACATCCCGCCCATAAGCATAACAAGTCTCCCAGTTCTCCATGGCCTATCCTGCCTTTCTGGATTTTACACTTTTTTCAGATGGCCCTTTTGACCAGGGGGAAGTGAGACTTCATTGTAGTGCAGATTTCCTTTGCAAGCTTGCTTGGTTGGCCAAAAAGGGCGTATGCGTTTTTTTCCTGAATATATTCAGGAAAAAACGCATACGCCCTTTTTGGCCAAGTGCATCATTGTCGACGTTCTGCCTCTTTTCCTATGCTTTAAATGCAATTCCAGTCTACCTCCTGAAATCGGTTTCCTGCAATTCTGCCCCGCTTTGAAGTCCTCTTGGCAGCCTTACTTCAGTATATTTTTGGACGATAGCTGTCATTTATAACTCTGCAGGTTTGTGAATTACAGTGCCCCTGAGCTCCTTTCTTCAACTCGCTTTCTTGTGAGCTGGCCGCAACACCGCTGGATTGCTTCAGGCCCTAATCTGGTTCCGGCACGGCACGCTGAGCCTTTGGTTAATTCCTCTTCCTGGTGGGAAATGAGAGTTAAATTTGCCCGTCCAGACACCTCCAGCTAGTCTCTCATTGGTTCTCCCTATTCCTGTACATCTTCCGCAGAAATTGCAAACTGGGCCAAACAGGAGGTTAAAGGCACTGACTCTCCAAGTCGGGAGAGTGTTAGTAAAGTGTCTGGAATGTTGCACCCGAGTACCAGGGGACGAGAACTGAGATATATTGGCACACGTCTCCCGATCACACGGTTGATCATACTCTGGGTTCCACATGCATGTTTTAGCTGAAGGAAGAATCCCTTAAACTTGGAGAGTTGAGACCCGTGGAATGGGTACCATGCAATATGATTTAAAGGGTCTTCGTTTGCTCACCGAACCTCTCCAACCCTATCACTGCTGCCTTTATGCCCCGGTACACATGCTTGATTCTCTTTCGCAGACATAGCAATCCATAGGATTTAAGATACTTAGTAGTCAGGTACATTCTTAGGATTTTAATATGGGGTGTTGAGTCCATTTCGTTGAGCAAGGAGTAGGTCTTGTCTATTACATATTTGGCTTAAGGAACTTTATCTGTGCTCATTTCAATCTCTGGTTTTATGCAGCACCCCAACTCACCTTTCCCCTTAAGCAAGCATAAGTTGTTTTTCTAAATTTGAGACCCTCTTCTGTTTTGTAATCCAGTTCCTGTGTAGCCAAGTTTACATTCCGTGTATTAGTGATATCTTATGATGTTTCTTTTTCTGTGTGACTTATTTCAGTTAGAATCATCATACCTGAACCCACTCATTTTCTGCTACAGACCTGTTGACATAGATTTCATTGCTGAGTGATATTGCATTGTACGTAAGTACCACAACTTCTTTATCCATTTTTCGCTTTCTGCGATATTGAACTAGTACCGTAAACGAGGTTCTTGTAAACAGAGCCATCCGAAACTTTGGGGTGGCTTTCTCTTTTTGATTTTAATTTCCGTAAGCTATAGGACCATAAGTGGAATTGACCTAGGCTCTGTTGCTTTGTTTTTTAGATGTTTCAGGAAACATCATACACTTCTCCCGAGTGGCCGTTGGCCATTTACATCCCGCCCATCAGCATAACAAGGCTCCCAGTTCTCCATGGCCTGTCCTGCCTTTCTGGATTTTACACTGTTTTCAGATGGCCCTTTTGACCGGGGGGAAGTGAGACTTCCTTGTAGTGCAGATTTCCTTTGCAAGCTTGCTTGGTTGGCCAAAAAGGGCGTATGCGTTTTTTCCTGAATATATTTAGGAAATAAGGCATACGCCCTTTTTGGCCAAGTGCATCATTGTCGACGTTCTGCCTCTTTTCCTATGCTTTAAATGCAATTCCAGTCTACCTCCTGAAATCGGTTTCCTGCAATTCTGCCCCGCTTTCAAGTCCTCTTGGCAGCCTTACTTCAGTATATTTTTGGACGATAGCTGTCATATATAACTCTGTAGGTTTGTGAATTACAGAGCCCCTGAGCACCTTTCTTCAACTCGCATTCTTGTGAGCTGGCCGCAACACCGCAGGATTGCTTCAGGCCCTAATCTGGTTCCGGCACGACACGCTGAGCCTTTGGTTAATTCCTCTACCTGGTGGGAAATGAGAGTTAAATTTGCCCGTCCAGACACCTCCAGCTAGTCTCTCATTGGTTCTCCCTATTCCAGTTCATCTTCCGGAGAAATTGCAAACTGGTCCAAACAAGAGGTTAAAGGCACTGACTCTCCAAGTCGGGAGAGTGTTAGTAAAGCGTCTGGAATGTTGCACCGGAGTTCCAGGGGATGAAAACTGAGACATATTGGAATACGTCTCCCGATCACACGGTTGATCATACTCTGGGTTCCACATGCATGTTTTAGCCGAAGGGAGAATCCCTTAAACCTGGAGAGTTGAGACCCGTGGAAAGGGTACCATGCAATATGACTTTAAAGAGTCTTCATTTGCTCACCGAACCTCTCCAATCCTATCACTGCTGCGTTTATGCCCCTGTACACACGCTTGATTCTCTTTCGGAGAGATAGCAATCCATAGCTTTTAGGATACTTACTAGTCAGCTACATTCTTAGGCGTTTAATATGCGGTGTTGAGTCCATTTCGTTGAGCAAGGAGTAGCTCTGGTCTATTACATATTTGGCTTAAGGAACTTTATCTGTGCTCATTTCAACCTCTGGTTTTATGCAGCACCCCATCTCTCCTTTCCCCTTAAGCAAGCATAAGTTGGTTTTCTAAATTTGAGACCCTGTTCTGTTTTGTAATCCAGTTCCTGTGTAGCCAAGTTTACATTCCGTGTATTAGTGATATCTTATGATGTTTCTTTTTCTGTGTGACTTATTTCAGTTAGAATCATCATACCTGAATCCACTCATTATGCTGCTACGGGCCTGATGACATAGATTTCATTGCTGAGTGATATTGCATTGTACGTAAGTACCAAATCTTCTTTATCCATTCTTCACTTTCTGCGACATTGAACTTGTACCGTAAACAAGGTTCTTGTAAACAGAGCCATCCCAAACATTGGGGTGGCTGTGTCTTTTTGATTTTAATTTCCCTAAGCTATAGGACCATAAGTGGAAGTGCCCTAGGCTCTGTTCCTGTGTTTTTTAGATGTTTCAGGAAACACCATACACTACTCCCCAGTGGCTGTTGGCAATTTACATCCCGCCCATCAGCATAACAAGTCTCCCAGTTCTCCATGGCCTGTCCTGCCTTTCTGGATTTTACACTTTTTTCAGATGGCCCTTTTGACCGGGGGGAAGTGAGACTTCATTGTAGTGCAGATTTCTTTGCAAGCTTGCTTGGTTGGCCAAAACGGGCGTATGCGTTTTTTCCTGAATATATTCATGAAAAAACGCATACGCCCTTTTTGGCCTAGTGCGTCATTGTGCACGTTCTGCCTCTTTTCCTATGCTTTAAATGCAATTCCAGTCTACCTCCTGAAATCAGTTTCCTGCAATTCTGCCCCGCTTTTAAGTCCTCTTGGCAGCCTTACTTCAGTATATTTTTGGACGATAGCTGTCATTTATAACTCTGTAGGTTTGTGAATTACAGTGCCCCTGAGCTCCTTTCTTCAACTCGCTTTCTTGTGAGCTGGCCGCAACACCGCAGGATTGTTTCAGGCCCTAATCTGGTTCCGGCACGGCACGCTGAGCCTTTGGTTAATTCCTCTTCCAGTTGGGAAATGAGAGTTAAATTTGCCCGTCCAGACACCTCCAGGTAGTCTCTCATTGGTTCTCCCTATTCCTGTATATCTTCTGCAGAAATTGCAAACTGGGCCAAACAGGACGTTAAAGGCACTGACTCTCCAAGTCGGGA